>NW_028289022.1:163333-326666 GCF_059628265.1 Tinamus guttatus
ACTACTTCTTTACTTCTGATCCAGATTCTTACTATGCAAATACACAAGTGCCAGCTCTAGTCATGGGAGAGAACAGGAACCAGTGGCCCATGGAGAGCAGAGCTGCTGCTCTCAGGGTCAGCGCCAGCGACAACGTTTGTCAGCAGCAGCAGGAGCTGAATGGTTAGCAAACAGTGGCATATTCGGCTGGGGCACCACTAGGGCAAACCTAGAGGGGCAATTGTCATCAGAGCAGGATGGCTTCCCTCCATCTCCCCTCAGACTAAAAAAAAAAATTGCTTATACTGAAAAAAAGAAAAAAATCAAAAATCTGAGTTTGGAAGAACCAGAACATTCATTTCAGGTCATCTGAACACATTTTGATTTCATTTCATGTTATCTAAACTTGCTAAACTTTTAAACTACTTTTTTCTTTAAGTTTTTCATAAACTGTATTTCAAAACAGAGCAAAAAATATTTTATCACCACTTTTATTTTTTTGGAACAGAACACTGCTGCCATGTTAGAAAATTCAATTTTTTGTATGATACGATTCAAAATATTAGTATCTCCTGATTTTAACAGCTGTAAAAGTTGCTAGACTCTTATTTTGCGAATGGCTTCAGACCCTGAAAAGCTATTTTTTCTCCTTCCTATTGTTTAAGTTTTTGTTGCCCAGTTCTAACAGAAAGAGGAAAAACATGTTCTCCTATGTAAAACAGTTCTACTATGATCCGTCTGTAATAGCCCGCATGTTTTCTCTCAAATTCCATATTCTTTATTATATTTTTCCTTCAAAAGTATTTGGATATGAATTGTAGCATCCTTAATCTTATTGTTTAGTAGACAACTATATTCCTCGACAAATTAAAACACAATTTTTCTTTGACATTTTTCACTTCCAAATGAGCATAAAGTTCAGAAAGCAGCATGGAATTTAAGGAAGCTAAAGTGGAAGTTGAAAGACTGACAGCAAAATAACAAGTACTACTTCAACTGGAAGAGAAACTAAAGTGTACGAGAGATTTTTCTAGACTGCCAGACACATACAGGAGAAAAAAAGAAGGAAAAAAAGAACTAAGAAAAAGAAAAAAGCCTCCTCCCAAGCCCCAGAATAACAACCAAAAGGTTGCAGAGAAAGAACATACAGGTGATTTTCCAGTGCGTCAGCATTGTTACAAATTTTGAAGATGAAAATCCACTTCATATATAATGAAGTTCTTGCAAGTATAACACCCACAAAGAGTACATGTCAACGGGATAAACTATTAGTTACCTTTTCAGAAGTGTCATCAGGAATAGGCTCTCGAGGGGCAGGTATCCAAGCAAGGATATTACAATCTTTACTACCACTATAAAGCTCCTTTAAAAAAGCAAGCCAAAAAAGGTCTGCTATACAAATTTACTGAATAAATATTGAAATAAAAGTAATGCTAGCAAATAAATTTTATGAAATTGTTTTTTTTTTGTAAAAAAGGACACATATAATTTCTATTTTGTAATACAATAATAAAAAACAGTATATTCTTAAAACATACTAGAGAAAAAGAACACATCTTGAGATTTCTTCCAGGTTGGACATCAGAACTACTCACACTTAAATGAATTATATTGCTTAAACATACCTTTTTTTTCCCTTCCCTCTTACTTGTCTCCAGAAAAGTTAAAAACTAGAAAGCTTTTAAGTAGCTATTACTAAGTATTTTAAACAGTAGTGACTATTTAAAAGCCAGTAAGTTTAGCAGATAATTGTATTTAAGATCAATAGAAAAGTTTTTTCTATTAAATTTAAAAATATGAATCTACACAAACACATCCAATAAGACATAGGTTAGAAGAGTGCATAAATACGGAGCAAAGGAGTAAGCGTGGTGTAAGTATGCCTGGGCAAGGAGAAGAACAAACAAGCAACAACTTGAAGCCTGCATCCTGTTGTGAAGGCAGAGATGAGAAAGACTGATTTATTATTCTTAATACAAATAACCTTATTCATTATACTAATGGCTAAGCAGGGGGATCCCACTGTGCTGGGCACCCTGCAAACGTGCAAGCAAACAGTTTCTGCATCAAATAGCTACCCATCAAATACAGCTTGATTTTCTTTGCTTTTTATGAAAGGAAGTACAGGTTTCTCTGGTTCTCTAAACTGAAGTAGTTCTACTCTTCAGAAATACTGCACCACCTTTGCAGTAAATTTTGCGCTAATAATGCTCCTGTTTCCCAAACGGCTACTCACTTGAACGTGTATGAAAATATTTTTGTATGCCTTGAATCTTTAATTAAACTCCTGCTTATTATATAAAATGTCTGACAACAACTAGATGAGAACTACCATAAGATTAAATTATCTGGGTGAAGCATGCATGGTATTCTCTTCTATACCAAAGCTGACAGTGGAAAAAGTCTTCTAAAAGCTTGTTGGCTCTTACGCTTAACCTAACAGCTCAGTGCATGTCTCTAAAAAGATTTTAATAAGTTGATTCAACATAAATCAATAAATCACAGTTCTGTCTTTGCAGAAAGTTTCGTTTTGTGTTAGGTATATTTAATTCTACAAAAAGCATGAATCACTCAAACAGGAACTTAAAAATTAACTATTAAGTTAACCAGTACCTATAAATAACCGCTTATATGGGTAATTTTAGTCAAGTGAACTGATACAATGACCACTGCATAACCACTCCCAGGAATGAAGTTATTCATGCATAAAACAGGATTGGAATTTTCTGAGATGAACATCCTACTTATCTCACCTAAAAGAATAGAACAGGGCCAATTTATACCAAGGTGTAGGTCAGTCTTCACTTCTGCTACAGCATCCTGTCTTTTGCAAGACGCACAAATTGCTGGAACTTGGAGAACAAGCAGTACGTCCCACCCCAGTGAACAACGCCATTGGGAAATCAGCATAGTTCAATTAGTCTTTATTACTGCCTGTCCTTCTTCTGATCCTGGGATTGCAATATCTTCAACTAATCTAGACTATGTTGACTAGTATTTACAATTATTACAATTTGAAACAGTGACTAAGATCCTAAGTCAGTCAAAAGAAGAGTCAATGCATAAAGTTTCAGGCATATTTATGGTACAGAATAACACAGTATTTCTGAGGAAAAGTTAAGGCTGAATTTATGTTTTAATTTTTGTCTTTTTTTAACCTACCACTGTTATGGACGGGTAGGTTTGCCAGATAACTTTTCGTTGTCATTGGTATTCCCAGGACATAAAAAGACATAAAAAATTGTTACTGCTGCACTGTTAATATTTTTCCTTTGTAATTAATTAACTATTAGTTATTTACTTCATTCTGTATCTGAAAGGGACACGCAGGTATTGTTTACTTATTTTAAACAGTTAACACAGCACATTGGTATCTAGCATATTGGCTTCAAGAGTAAAATTGTCATGGAAGAGTTCACAGTGGGGATTTCCTCTTCTGCACCACCCTTGAAATTCTCCACCTCTTATTAAATTAACTTCCCTTCTTAATGGGCAATATTCTGCAGCTCTTATTACTTAAGAAGCTTAACATCTCATTAACTTAATGGAGAGAGTTATGCAAGAAAAATTTGGCCAACAATAATATAGCCAATTTTATGGCTGTATTACCAGAATCTCAAAAGGATAAGTACATATATACACACACACATATAACACTCACACTAACCTGTAGCTACACAGGGCAGCTCAAACACAAAAGATAAGCCACCTAAGAATACTAACTACTTTGAACCTAATAAGAATAAAGACCGAAATCACTAGCTTGCAAACAGCCAGTTGCTTGCGTACCAGGGGTTGTAGCTATTACATGCTTCTGAGTGAAAAAGACGACACTTCACACCTCAAATACAAAGTTGGCACACAAGGTTTTAAAACCTGTTTCAATCATGAAATGAAACAAAAATAGTGAACAAAATAAGGTAATAAATAGAAAGAAAGCAATTACTGGTAGCAATAAATTTAACTCAGAGGTTTGGAGCTGAAAAATAGATAATAAGAAATAAAGACCAAATTTGGGGGTGTTGGAGGAAAATCATTCACCAGGGTTAAAGGCAGCAAAGAAGCCTAGAGAAGGATTAATGTGAAGAAAAAAAACTAAAAATGAGAGAGACTACGACTAGATGGAAAAGGTAAAAACTATGCAGAGCAGTCAGTTGTAGATCTCGTTTCATATGATGGTAATGTGCTAATAAGTTGGAAAGGCACTAAAAATCCCATATCTGTGCAACTATTGATTTCATCAGTAGATGGATAACTTGCATCAGCATCTTAGAAGAGATGTCTGAGGAAACTTCTGACCTGCTCAAGTTAGATATCTTGAAAACATACTGGAATAGACAGAGCTGAAAGTGAGCTAATGTATCATTCAGGAAAGGGGAAAAAAAGTGGAATGATACAGATACTATTGGACTAACTGGCATTTTTAATCTCAGACAAGAAAATAGAAAAGGTAATTAAAAAGATTCTGAAGATTTTGAATTAAGTTCTTCAATTACTGAAGAATTAATATTTTAGGAAAAAAAAAAAATACCAGTCTTCAACTGCTCTGAGTGTACAAGCCTTGTGTACATGCCCACAAACCGTGTGTGCACACACACGGGCACACAGATGAGTAATAACAACAGGCAGATAATTCTGGCACATGGTATAATACCGATGCTGACACTGCAGGGTTGCTCACTTTCCCAAATATTTCTAAAGACAAGGTAGAGAAGAGACACACATCCATTTGCAGGAATTCCCAAATACTTCACTCACCTGAAAGTTAGGTTGGAATACACAGCAGTCAACAGTACTAAAATGCCCTCTAAGCTTAGTTATCAGTTCTCCTGAGAAAATTGTGTAAACAGCAATGGTGCTCCCATACGGTACAAAAGCAAACTCTGGATTGCAACCCCAAGAGATGGTGAATTTGAGTCCTTTTCTACTTTCATTACCGACTTTCCCGTAGTTCACCTGTACATTGAAAGATTAAGCAGTTAGTTATTAACTGAAATCATAGGTAGCAACTTTACATAAAAAGGACATTTGTATCGTCATCATTAATATCCAATAAAATTCATTTAAGCTTCCCCTTTTAACATAACTCTTGGGATTTCCAAATAGAGATGTTCATCGAGAAAATGATTTTTCTCTTCATTAAAGCTCATTATCTTTAATACAAACTGAGAAACAGGAGAGGGCAGCGGGGAAGATCTGCCTATATCTGCAGCAGCTCCGCACTTAAAGATGGAATTTGCTTTGGCCTTTCGGGACAGATCTACTTTGATGAACTACAACTACTACTGAAATCATGATTAGTTTAGGAATTCCTGCTTAAACTTTTTCCAAGATGGTCCCACATAGCCATTTTCTCTCAAATATTGAAATTATTAAAAGAACGAGACACCAAAAGAATCAATAGTGCACATACAGTTTTAAGCAAGACATTGTTTTCTGAAAGTTTCAGCAACTGGAAATGTTAAATCTAATGCTTTAAAGAGTCCCCTTTTATTTTAAGACACGGCATTAACATTTTTCTAGTGTGTTCTCCTTAAAATATTTCACACACACCAGTGGACACACACACACTAGTTTATACATAATTTCAAAATACCAGTTTTCAAATAGCAGTAGATAAAAAGTTATTTCCCATTAAGCTAAACTACAAAAAGCAAAGAGGTAACAATGTTTTTTGTAGCTGGCAATGGGCATAGGCCTAATCACACTGCTTTAATTAACCATTTCAGTGGTAAGAATGAAGTGAGACAGCGGCCCCAGCCTGCCTTATATTATGTGCATTCACCTCCAAAATACAGTACCAACAATCCAACCATTTTACTCTAAGACTTGTTCTCAATCCACAGACTGGAGAGAACTTCCTTCTTATTCTTGAAGTGCCCTTTATGCAAGCTGATCAGTATTGCAGAAGGTTGTATTTCTGAAGTATATACACTGTTTAGATGGCAAAGAAAAGCAGCACCAGTCTAGCCAGCACCAGAACAAGTCCTCAGGGGCTTCTCAGCATCTCATCCCTTGCTTCTAGAAGCAGGAAGGGAGGAAGAGCATCAGCAACACAGAAAATGATTCTCTGCTTCTCCCTCCTGAGTTTGCAAGAAGCAGCAGCAGAGCAAGAGGCAATATGAAAAGGACTGAAGGGTGTGCAGAAGGACATCATAAATAAATGGCAAAACCAAAGGGATTAAAAAGAAAATAATGCATAGCTATAGCTTCCTAAATTATTTCTTATGCACTAGTCAGGAGTGGCATGTTAAATAAATTAAAATGTCTGTCTTCTACTGCTAAATCTTGGAATTCATCACTGCTGAGAAATTCAGTATTGTTCCCTGCAAGTACAGCTGTGAGATAAGAGATTAAGAAGAACCCTGGCTTGTGAGTTGCGTGGGAAGCCTTGCAAATAAAAAGTACAGCTTGTCACTGTTGTCAGTATGTTTCAAGGTCTGGACAAGTCCTACCTACACTGAAAGCTCACGGAAGTTGAAAATTGGAAAAGTTCCAAACATGCTAGGAAACACTTCCATTGGATATGTCAGTCTAGTTTCGTCCTCTATAAGAAGCCAGAAATGTATTTGTGTGAACAGTGTATCTTGCTACTATACAAACTTAATTGAAACGAATTATTACAACATCAACACACAAAACATGTTCTCCCTTGTTGTGAACATCTCCAGCTGTGCCCTGCAGGAGAGCTGCAGGTTGGCTGTTGCAAGGGCACCAGCCGTTGCGGGCCTTGGCGTGACACGGCGAGCCCTGCCGCTGTCCGGCCCCTGCGCTTCCCGCCCGCAGCAGCCCCAGGGGCGACGCACCGGGCGGCGCCACCTCCCCGGGCGTTCACAGAATCACAGAATGGCTGAGGCTGGAAGGCACCTCTAGAGACCCCATCTAGTCCAACCCCTGCTCCAGCAGGGACACCTAGAGCACGTGGCACAGGGTGCCATCCAGGCGGGTTTGGAAGATCTCCAGAGAAGGAGACTCCACAACCTCTCTGGGCAGCCTGTTCCAGTGCTCTGTTACCTTACAGGAAAAGTTCTTCAATTCAAAATGCATTCCAGAAGATTCTGTTTATACAAGTTTTAAATATACTCTGTAATTTCAATCAAAATCACCTCTCAATAGGAGATAAACAGTCAAGTCCAGGACTCTAACAAATTATTCCCCAACTATTTAAATATTTCCAAATTTCAAGCAGTAGCTTTCAGACTTCTATACACAACAGACTGACTTCAAAGACAAGCTTGTACCTTACTTCTGGAAGGCAAATAAAATAAAACTAATCAAACAACCCACTGAAGGTTGGGATTCTTCAATATTCTTTAGAGGAAAAAAAGAAGTACTTCCCCAAACAATAAAACACTTTTCGCATGATTTTTCAAAAGTGAAAATCTTTGAGGAGAGCAAAACTCTCCTAATGTTTTCCCTACAATGTCTCATTTAGCCAAAACACGCAGAGAGGGAATTTAAGATTACGAGAACAGGAAAGAAAAAATTCTGAGCTGTAATTTTTTTCAAGGTGAAATCAGTTACGTCTAAAGACACAAATTATATCCTTATTTACCAAGGAGTCATAAATACAGCTCTAGAATGCAAAAACGGGAAAAAATGGAGTGAGAAGGTATTTTAGATTAGGTTTACAAACCTTGTAGTATGTTCAGTGAGTGCGTCTTCCTGTAATGTTTAAGCATATGTTTCTTTTTCTAAACCTTAAATGAGGGAAGAATATAATTTTTACCAAGTTTAACTGACAAAATTCAAAAAAATTGTCAAAAAAGAATAAGGGGGGGGGATAGTAAACAGGACTTCATTATCCGTAGCTAAATTTTAAAACTTAAGTGTTTCCTTTAATGTTCAGATTGGTATTACAGATATTTTGTACACTCTCCACATCAAAGTCTTGTAAGATTTTGGACAGGGGAGTTCGAAGTCATAATTCAGGTGCAATCCTGCTGAAAAGCAAAGCATGTTCTAATGCAGTTGGGAGAAACAAGGATATGTTCTGGCTAGAATTAACCCAATGATAGCAGCTATTTTTCAGATCTTTCTCAAAGTGAGAATCCTCTAGTTTAAGCATTTCAATTAAAAAATAAGTAATAAGAAAAATAAAGAAATAGACAACTTGTATAGCTATGGGATGGAGAAAGGTTCACAAAGCTTTCAGCAAAGATTTCAGCAAATACAGGAGCGCAGGTGGAGTTTATCTTTATTCACTGTGGACACTTGCCCTTAATTTTCTTTGTATATTCTCCACCTCCAAAAGAACAAGCCAAACATCACACCGATATCATATACTCAAAGATACTTCACAGAAAAGCAATTCCATGAATATCTGTTGTTTCATAGTTCTCTTTCTGCTGAGAAAAGCTAGGCAGACATTAATTTCTAGCTCTTTGAAATTATTCCTGTTCTAAACAGGAATAATAATAATAATAAGGTAAAGATAACGGCTTATTTGGGTAGGGAAAGCAGCTGCAGGAAATTGGGTGGGGATTGGGAATCCAGGGTAGTAAAAGTGAGACTGGCAAACAGATACTGCTATTTTTTTGTGAACTGTGCATTTCTCTTCCGCCAAGGTGGCTGCAGATTTAACACAATCCCCAGTTGGTTGTGCAGGTTCCTTTCTGTGCTTCTGTGGGGTCAGCAAGAGAGAAGGGGAAAGTGCTACTACTGCAGAGAAGGATGAACCCTATGAAGATAATAAGAAGGACTGACTATGGGAGTGAACTTGTATTACCTGCACATGCATTGATTTTACTGCTAATGACTTAAAACTACTTTAAGCAAAGTATCTGTGCGGTGCATGAAAATACAGGACTCTGGACTGTACAATTCAGGACCTAACTAGCAAGATGGGATCAAGCTATTCAATCCCAATTAAGAAAATGGCTCAAGAGTCTATGAAAGAAGTCAGGGAACTAGCAGGCACAGAAAAACAAAAGACATTGATCCAGTTGATAGTTGGAATGTGAAGAAACTGTATTATCTACTTTGGTGATAGTGATTCGGAGACAGAAAGATGTCTGTTTATGAAGTGCAGAGAAGGAGTTAGCAAGTATAAACAGCAAGAGAGAAAAGTCCTTTCATTTAAATGTCTATATGGGATACTTTTTGATGTGTTCTGAAACTAATCAGCAGGAAGTAAAAGAGCACCAAATAAGAGATCCTTTCCCATGTTCTATTTTTAGAACATTTCATGATCTATTTTGTTTTTGAACAATAAGGAAAAAAATCCTGAACAAAAAAATGCCTAAAAATCTTTAACAAACTAAGATAAAGCAGCAATATCCTTAAATGACAATAAAAGAATATCCAGGGTTGCACAAACTATTGGCAATCATTGAAAATTAAGTGCAAATAAAAACATAACCAAAGGTCCATAAAAACTTACTAATGTGTTCTCTCCAGTGGAGCTGTTCCAAAGTCTCATCCGATCATCTGTACCAATAGTCAACAGATGAAGCCCATCATGTGTATAGCATAATCCATTCACTCGCCCATTGTGGGCAGTGTTTACTGCCAGAAAACAAAATAAAGGAAAGAAATAGGTGGTTCTGATATCTATGGAATTGCTATTCTGTATATTCGCCTATATAGAGTATAACTAAATAATTTAACTTTTGGTTTCAAAAAGCATGACTATCTCCATGGATCACTTTACGTAAAAAGTCATGCACAGTATGACAGTTTATGCACAGTCATAAATAGCTGGCATATACAGCTGACTTGGCACATATTGCTCATTATATACTGTAGAGGGATTCAATTTGGTCCACCTGTAATTGTGCATATTCTTCAGTAGAATAAAGTCGCCAAAACAGAACTTGGTGCACCATGCCTAAACTGATTACACTGCCCACAAATTAATTCATTGAGAAGATATGTCCACATTATAGCGCAGTACATAATACATATCTTTCAAGTAAAGAAGCTTCAGCTATTCTGCAATATTTTCTGAACAAATGTGTTAGTTTTTAGTTCAGATATATTTCTATATATGAAATCTCATTTTTTTTGACCGTCACTAAATTATCATCAATTTGATCCTGTTGGAGACATAAAAACAATAACATGAAAAGAAAGCAGTTGTGCTTGAACAAGACAGTGCATCATTCAAACCAACATGTATTGCTACACTAAATAATAGTTACACTGATTATTCCAGGAGCTGCATATAAGGCCACTGTTTATCTTTTATGAACAAAACTAGATTAAAAAACTATTTAATTTTATAAGAGTCTTAGCTTTCATCTCAGTAATTTTTTGAATTGCAATATTTTTATATCTCTATATAAGCCATTTTACAGATGCGTCAGGGCAGAATTTTCTAGTTTATCTTTCCAAAAATTCAAAAAGAGAAAAGAACAGAAAAAGAAGAAACAGATAACTGTATAGTTAAGGGATGAAGAAAGGGTCCTAAAGGGTCCTATATCATTGTATTAATGATTTGAGCAAATTCAGGAGTAAACATATGTAATTTATTTCTAAATACTATGCATTTCGATCTCAAAGCAGCTACTCTTCAAGCACTTTTTTTGGTCTGCCCAAATTATACACCTTTGTTTCAGAATTGTGTTTTGTTTTGTCTTTGTTTTAGAAGAATGTACTTAAAATGTACTATAGTACACAGAATGTACTACTATGACAGCTAACATATAGTGATTCATTATGAGAGATAGGAATGAATGCTTCCCTATAAAAACTGGATGACACAATCCAAATTCTAGAGGAAATAAACATTTAAAACAGAAATGGTACAGTTATCAAGGAGATTTTTCTAAACAAGACAGCCAACCACAATCATTGGGTCCATAACTGAAGCAAATAAATAAAATTCAGGGGTTTATGTTATGCAGGACATGGTAACTGGATTAGCACTACTGTTCTTGCCTCTTCCAATTCTCAATTCATTTATGAAACTAAAGAATGAAGCTAGTCACGTATGGTTTATCACCAGTTATATTCCACATTACCTCCTTCAGAAGATGTTTTGGACTTCTCTCCATTGTGCTGATCAAGTGTAGTAAGACATCCAGATGCTCTCCTCACATCCCATAACTTGGCTCTACCGTCAGCACTAAGAAAAATAAATTTGTACTGATGTTTCCATTACAGAAATTGCTTCCACTACACTCAGTATCCATCTCAGCCAACCTATCCAGCACTTACCCTGGTCCAACAACTATTTTGAACTGCTCTGTGCAGTCACATTCAGATCAATAAAACTGCATGAAAAGATATTAGGATAGACTTTAGACTTTTGCATACATGCATTAATAAAGCTGCTACACTATAAGCATGCACATTAGGTGCATATCTCTGTCTACGACAATACACTTGTCTCTGTTTACAATATAACACCATTGCATACACTCACAGACTAGAACTGACTGACTTACTCTCCTGTTGACAAAAATGTAGCTACAGAATTCAGCATTGCATGTAGTGACTGTTCAGGAACTCAGGAAAATTCTCATGCTATCAAGCTCTATGGTATACATCTTGGTAATCCAAGTAGACTACTTTATGTAGGCTGGGTGTGTCTATATGATCTGCTGTACTGTGCTGTGGCAGAGAACTGCTAGAACAGCTTGCTTCAATCTGACTCAGCAGGTAGGTCTGCAACAATAGACCGGCAAAGGAGGGAACCACCAAGGCTCAGAGTGCTGTGATTCAGCCCAGCTCCAAGCCTGCAAGCCCACATGGTCCTTCTACCAGCTATATAATCCACGCTGTTGGTTCTAGGTACATGTGGTGCAACCACCTACCTCCTGTCTGCTGGAAGACCCTGCAACCACAGAACGAAGCAATGCACTGTGCAGGGTGCCCTGATGCCACCACAAACCCCAAGTACAGACAAAAAGTCAGTTCACACTGAAAAGACCACTGCCTGCACACTAAGTAGCCAACACTTGCTTGCTTTGATCTACAGCTGGAACATACACCCTATCAAATTGCTTCTTAGATAAGCAGTCTTCTAACTATGCATCTTTTCCCGTGCATTCTTAACTTAGATTAACGCCATAATAGTTGGAAGATGCTTTTTAGCAGTTCTAGCCATTTTTTTTTCTCACTATCTTGTCAGTACCTGAATGCTGCCAATTCTAGTCCATACCTGTATCATTAAAAATACCCATCATTTCCCTAATGTACATTATTGTTTATAATAGTACAGAAATATATTTACCTGCCTGTTGCCAAAATATATTCATGACGCGGGGACCAAGATACTGCCAGTACTTCTTGCCTGTGACCTAAAAATGGTATGAAAAAGCTTACATGATTTTCTATGAATATATTTATATGCACTTCTTTATGCAAATAAATTCAATAAAAAAATCTATAGGATCCAGTAATTCAAAACTACATTGTAATAAAAATTTATTTTGGACTAGAGATTGTTTTTCTTCCTTCTTATTGTTTTAGTGGGACTGCAGAGAGCGGAAAGTGATACCATACACTATCAAACATATGTAACTTCTATTGCTTTTAGTTGTGCAAAGCACAGAACAGAATCGTCACAGTTACTGTAACCACTGTAATTAAGTTCTGAAGTAGCACTGCTACTGTCATATGCAGAAGAAACTTAGGACATTTTTTTCTTCAAATTATTTCATGATGCTTAATAAAAAACATATTTACTTTATGGACTTAGGAGTAAAACCTTATGCAGCTCTTGCTCATATCTTGTCCTTAATTCTAGGGATTTGTTTTTCCCTTTATTTTGCCCCACATACTGACACATTAAGTTAAATGTCTCTTTTGACTTCCTAGCAGTATTACCCCAAGTGCTGCTTAGCCGGAATATAAAAAGATTTTAAAAATTGCGGAAAAAAGTTGAGAAAGTGTTAAATATAGACAATAGGAAGTGTAAGTTGATCTAAATACAAGCATTATAACCATACTGCACATACTAATAAAAACACATTGCCGAAAAATAGAGACCTACAAAAAACTTTTATTACTAGGCAGTTTGGAGCTACAGGAATCATGTTGCTTCTGGTACATCTTTCATAAAATAGATAGTTTTCCATTATCTGAGTTAACCAAAGGACTGGGATACTCAGGAAAATGGAAAAGTCTCCATAATAAAGGTACTACAGGATACATTTGGAAAGCACAGAACAGGCACATTTTTTTGGCTCCACTGAGTAAACTGCAGTCTAGCATGAATTTAGCTCCACTTCAGTTGTCAGAGTAGTCCATGTGAAAATATTCACACCTACTTGCAATGTACTATAGAGCACGTCAAGCTCTGTATAAAGATTTAGATGATGTTTAGTGAAGGGCATGAACTGCCTCCATCTGTTCCCGATATTACACCTGAGCCAATTGCACCATGCTGAGCATAAAGACACAATCAGCCTGTGACTGCAAAGCACCAACCCCAACTCAAAATTAAGAAGGCCTACTGAACCCAAAAATTCTCTGGAGAACTTTCTTTTTAGATGAGTCTTCACTCCTGAGTGCTTTCAGTTCTAGAAAGAGATCTTTGAGGTGCCCATCTTTATTGGCATGGAGCTGATTCATTTCAGGAGGACTTATCAGCTCACGCTCTGCATCACACAAATGCACCTAGGCTGCTTTGGGACAAGCTGACCTCAGAAGAAAGATGTGTTTGCAAGTGGCTTTGTCTGAGCTAGCACTTTTCTACAGATTAGGCTCTTGCCTGCTTCTTTGAAATATGAGCAGATTTATCTAGTTACTCTTTCACTTGATCATATATCTATCGCTCACCTCCACTCAAAGAACTTTATTGAACATTAGCAAAATGGCAGTAAGGGCAAATTTTCACTAAACGCAAAAACTGATAGACTTGTTTATGGGAAACAAGGTCAAAGGCCTTCCTATTCTCAGAGCCGAATTGCTGAAGTACAGACTAGGTGAGTGGCCAGTGAAGAGGACTGCAAAACTCTCAACTTGAAGCTTCTGAGGGTTGTGGTCAGTGGCACAAAGTGCAGTACCCTCAGGACAAGGAGGACCAACATCACCATGGGCTGCATTATAGAGAGTGGTGCCAGCACACCAAGGCAGGTGATCCTCCTGCTCTACTCTGCTCAGGCAAGACCACATCTTCTACAGGAGCATCTATCACATGAAGGAAGCTGGAAGTGTTGTTTTCAGCCTGCAGAAGAGAAAGTTTAGGGGAAATACCCATAAAGATAAAATATCATGGGAGGCTATGAAGATGGTTCCAGACACTTCTTGAGTGACAAGACAAGAGGCAACAGGCACCAACTGAAACACAGGAAACTTCACCTGGACATAAGAAAACACTCCTCTACTGCAAGTGTGGCTAAGCACAGGAGCAGTTTGCCTGCAGAAGCTGAGGTATCCATCCTTGGGGATTTTCAAAACCTGAGTGGTCATGATTCTGGGCAACGGGCTAGCTGGCCCTGCTTGGAGGGGAAGAGAGGAATGGAACAGGACAGGACCAAATGCTCCACTTTGGGTCCCTGCCAACACTAAGCATACCGTGATTGCAAAAGAATAAAAACCTGCACCTTCTCAAATTTGATAAAAGCAAAACATGAGATACTACCCTTCCACAGTGAATAGTAGCTTACTCTACACAGAAACCTCTTAAAAATCATTCAAACATCTTTAAAGGATATTTTGTTAAAATTTCAATTTTTCTTTTTTTTTCTTTTCTTTTCTTTTTTTTTTTTAAAGCAGCACCTGTATTGAACATGCACTATCAGAAAAACAATACTCAACAAGCAATAACTACCATCGATCTTATTGAAGCTTATCATGAAAACACCCAAATTTCTATAATAACTCCTCATTAATTAGTATTTGTATTCTCTAGTTCATTACCACTATAACAATATCCAGAAGCTTTTTTCACCACGTAACTTTCCCAGCTGGTACAAAATGTTGCTTACAAAGTCATGTTCCTTACAAATAATACATTGTATACAGTGTTTCTTTATAGGGCCTGTTCATTCAAAGTAGTTATTGTTTAACATTTATGTTTCAGACTAAAATGTACCCTGCAGAATGTGAGAACAGGATCCAGACTTCAAGTCACAGAGCTGTACTTTGGGGCTTTTGGTACCAACTGTAACAAGAAAAACAAAGACAGATGAAAAACAAAACAAAACAAACCCACAGTAGTTACAAGAAGAACAACAAAAAGATTATAGCAATGACAAAGAAGTAGAAGAAAAATGTTAGCTAATAACATTTCATTTTGTCAGAGTACTATATAGGCTGTTGCTGCAACACATTTTATTAATAGATTTACATTTTAAGTGGAGGTAAATTTAATATATTACAAACAAATATGAAATTGAGGGCAAACAAGATATACCTATGATACTTAAGAATTAAAAATATTGTCTCTCAGTTTAATAACATACTTGTAAGTAATACATAATACATATCCATATATTCAATTATGCTCAAATCTAATAACCTTCAAATACTACCTTATATAACTGATGGTAAATTGTTTATATGTAGGAAGTTTAACCTAGAGGCTGAATTGAACAACACATTTGTTCTTCTGGAATAATGTAAGATTCTCATTATAAACATCATGAGTCACTGAAAATATTTAATTTTAACAATGAGCTAATTCTTACATAATTTAACTCTCTATAAAATGAAAGACAGGAGAGGGAAGAATCTCTGAATAGTACTTGCTTTTTCACGACAACCCCAAAATAAGCAGGAAATTTCCTAAAAACACATACATACCTGCTATTAAACAATGTTTGGTAGCAACTGGAGACATATGATGACTATAGACAGTTCCATCAAAATGAAACACATCTGCAGGCTGTTAACAAAAAGATTTGTTTGATCAGAGTACACATATGCTGTAAGAACACACATGCTTTTTATTAAGCATTTTCCAAATTTCAGCTGCAAATAAAACTAATATAAATATTACTGTTGACATACTACTAATAAGGTTCCCACTTAGTAAAGCAATCATGTAAACAACGCAAAGTAAGTCTGGTTAAAACATTAGACAATTATATCAAACCTGGAAGGTGACCCAGAAGAAAGATGAAGAAAGTTGACTGATCAAAAGCACAAATGGGAGACATTTAAAGTTTATCACAAGTTAAAAAATGAAAGCAAAAAGAGACGAGGGACGATTAAAAACAAACAAACAAACAAAATGCAGGAAAGTTCCAAACAGTATGGAGAAAAAGGCCACTAGGGAAGAAAAACTTAGACTAAAGTTAAGAGCTCCTTGTCAGTTCACAAACACCATACACTACCCTTCATTCCTCCAAGAAATTAAGTATTAAAAAGTATGAAATACATACAATGACTAACTCCCTTGACAATGTTAAAAATTAAGAATAAAATAAAACCCCCAGAACAGTACTGTCTTTGATAGCTAACACAATGGCTTCCATGTACACTTCTTTTTGTTGTCTATTGAATAGAAATATAACTTGAACCTAAGTTGTCTATGTTTTCAAATACAGTTTGGTGGCCAAGTGCAGGTCAGTTAAAAACCTTCATGTAAACACTGTGTTGTCTAAGCCATGCTCGCAGAGCCACACATAATATAAATGGAGCTGTGCATTTAAGATCATGTTTAGTGACAGTAAATATAGCTTCACACCTCTTAAGTGACCCAGGAGGTCTTTTCCAAACCTACGTGATCACTGCTTTTTAATACACTCCAATAAATGACACTACATTTCTCTACATCCCTTCTCTTCCTAAAGGCCAAGGTCAACGTTTCCATAGCGGTATCTATGCCTTGCTTACTAAAAACACACAGCGCTGCTGTACACTCTTACTGCTGTATACTCTTATTGCTATAGAAAGAAACTAAATAGTAAATATTGTCTGTGAAGCACTGAACAACCCTGGAAAAATGAACTACAACTTCAGATTAGCCCTCGATAGGAAAACTGATGTAGCACAAAATCAGCAGCATGTACTCCTGCTTGTGGCTGAAGCAGGAAGGAACAGCCCTGAGGGCTCCAAGGTCTCCCACCATTTAGGTATTCAGGTCTACAGAACCTAACAGACACGCGCTCGGGTGAGAATGCCGGACCCACAGCACCTTGCTGCTCTGCCCTTAGTTCTAACAACCAGTTATTTCTCACCCTTCCAGAGGTTTGCTCCTATTCAGGTCTACGTGAACTGCAGATGCAGAGAGAATGATATAGACAGATACCCAGAAGTCTATAAAAATTTGATTTACTTACCTGTAAAGTATTTGTATCCCATATTTTCAATGTTTTATCAAATGAGCTAGATGTAAACATGCCGGTGTCATGAGGATACCACTGAACTGTCTCAACGCTGTATTTATGTACATCAGGATGGCTCCTATAAATGAGTAAAAGATCCCAGTTGACTCAAGTCAACTGTCGTTAACTGTCTGGAAACTAAGTGACACAAGCTGAAAATGGAGTTTGAAGGTTTTAAAAAAATTATACCCAAGCTTTCAATGACCGATATGACCGATTTTAGTGCCTTAATTTTTAAATAAGGGTTCTTTAATTTACCTTGGACAAAGGAGGTGCACAGGCGCAGATTATTTACCTTTCCAAAATTTGGCATCTTGAGCATATCTCAAGCTAAGGCAGTGACAGGCACAAAAGATACTAATCTCTTGAAAAACTTGAGTTTTCATGTCTGAAGATCAAGTTATTGCCTAACACTACAAACCACTTATGTGTCTCAAAAGCCACTGGTTGAATCCACTGTATAATATGATCATGCATAATTTGAAGCATTAATGTTAGTGATCATGATTTAGCATTAACTAATAACTACAACTATAACAGTTACTTGATACTTGGTTACACAAAAACAATTTCAAATTCACAAGTGGGGTCCAAACTCTTCTCCACAGTGGCCAGTGGCAGGACAAGGGACAATGGGTGTTAAGTTGAAACATAGAAGTTCCACCTCCATGTGAGGAAGAAGTTCTTTACTGTGAGGGTGACAGAGCCCTGGCACAGGCTGCCCAGAGAGGTTGTGGAGTCTCCTTCTCTGGAGATCTTCAAAACCTGCCTGGATGCCACCCTGTGCCATGTGCTCTAGGTGTCCCTGTAGAAGCAGGGGAGTTGGACTAGATGGTCTCTAGAGGTCCCTTCCAACCTTAACCACTCAGTGATTCTGTGAAGTAAAATAAGAAGAAAAATATTATCTTGATACAGTAACTTTCAACTCCACTGTATACAGCAATGAGATCTAATTAATAATATATCAACTGCGCTGGGAAGCGGGCACATCAGGGCCAAATCAGCCAGTTTAAGAACAATAAGATTCTCTCAGGCACGCCCAGAACAGTAAACTGGTTGTACTGTTCTGGGCGTGCCTGAGAGATTAATAATATATATTATTACTATTATATATATTATTATATAATAATATATGTATAAAATAATATATAATATATATTAATATATTATTAATTAGATCTAGATTGCATCCCTGTTAAGCCCCTCATGTCCGAGAGGGTTCTACATAGATTCAGCTCCAGTGTCTCAATACTCAGTTCCCAGACTGAGAAGCATCAGGAAAAAAAAGTTTAATTGGCTCTCTTTGGAGCTAGGGAGGAGCCCACAGGATCTCCTCACTTCAGTTCTTCTCTTTGCAATGTTCTCTCAAGTAAGTGTGCTCGACACCAAAGTTATCACTGTTGCAAACATCATTGTTTAAGTGAGAGATTTTGTGTATAGGGGTGTGTGCGTGTGCATATGTCTGTGTAGTCTGTATATGCGTGTATACACACATGTAAATATATGTGATATATATGGGTATATAAAAATTCATATATACATACATATCTGGCACCACACTTCAGTTAACTTGCCCGTTTGCCTGGCTTGCTAGAAAAACAGGAGATACCTGAACCTTTTCAAATAAAGTCAGCCTGAAGCCACAATTGGCTGTACTAAGCAAGAACTACTGAGCTTTTAACTCCTGTAATGGCTATTTCTAAGTCATACCCTGCAAAATCCTGTTACCTTGTCACAGTGCTAGAACTCACCTGACTTTGTGCAGAAGTGAGTCAAGCTAAAAATCTTCAGTTTGTAGTGTATGTTTCAGAAATTTAGTTTGGGATTCAGTGATGTATAGTTATTACTTATTCTTAACTACAATTTTCATTTATTTTGTTGAAGCACTTCTAGACATCACTTTCCAAATGCAGTTTACTTGCAGTGCATTCTGTTCTTACCCATTTGTAGGGTAGGAACATTGATGCATGCTCTATTATTTTTTTTCCTTCTTAAGGTGCAGGACAATTTAGGTCTCTTACACAAATCTTTTCTGCTCAGGTCACTCTCAGTCATGAAACTCTTAGGCCTCAAATCGCTTGAAGACTGGGAAAAATTAAGGGGAAAATATGACTACTAACCTTTTAAAATGCAGGATGTATCTTACTACGAGCCTTAGATAAAATCCTAACCTGCTAGACAGCTGTGCTATCTAAAACACAAGGATAAACAACTTTCGCTAGAAGACTTAAGAGCCCAGAAGGGGCCAATTTTTACTGCCTGAAAGAAAATCTGAAAAATCTGATAAGTCTGATAAAGGCTTGAGTCGTATACAGATTACACAAACTGCATGGCAGCCCTTGGTCTTAGAAAAATATGTTCCCTTTTTACCTGTGACACATCTGTCTTCACTCAAACATGTTCTCAAGAAGTTTTACTTTAATTACCTATACATCGATAACATCTAGTGTCACGAAAATAGCTGCTTGTGAAGTTGAAGGCAGGGAGAGAGGAAGTAAAATCAGTCACTCAATCTACACTAGATTTTTTTCCAAAAAGATGAAGTTATACCTGCTTCATTTCCTTTGCCTAGACATAAAATTATTCCAAAACACAAATAATAATTATATGCTTATTGAAAATGTAACCAGAAATATATATGTAAAAGTCAGAATTATTTTATAATCTTTACTGGCATAAAGTCAGAAAATTTCAACATGAAATAACAGGAAAAAATGAAAGATGAGGAGCTGTCACATAGAAAAGAAAACATATCCTTTTCCATTGTTAAGAAAAAAAAAAAAAAAAAAAAAGATTGGAGTCCTAATCCTGGCTTTTTGCTTACGTCTACACCAAAAAAACAAAGGCTGTAAAGATCTACACACCAAAGGGTGCAAAGAGGATGAGACTGGCTTCTCCAAGTGACAGAGAAGAGAGAAGAGGCAAGGGCTGCAAAGTTAAATACAGGAAGTTTCATCTGAAGACGAGAAAATACTTTACTGCAAGGATGGCTGAACACTGGAACATGAGAGAAGCTGTAGAATCTCCTTCCTTGGATATCAAAACCTGCCTGGACATGCTCCTCAGCAGCCAGCTCTAGCTGACCATGCTTGTGCAGGGGGTCTGGGCCAGATGATCTCCAGAGGTCACTTCTAACCTCAACTTCTCTATGATGCAGTAACACCAAACTTCTCTACTTTAACTAGCAATTAATACCTACCATTTCAGGGTTTTGAACTGACAGGCAGAGCGCTGTTCAAACAATAGTGGCAAATTGTCACAGCACATAAAGTATTTCTGTTGATTAGACAATAATAAAAGAAAGAGAACAGAATTTGCTCCCCTTATTTAACAAATCACATGAACCCTCACAAAGTTTCTTGTTTTGCTCTATGTACCAAAATACGTAATGCCAGCTTTTTGCAAAGAATTCTGGTATTATTTATAGCATTTAGCATGATTTAGAAAAAAGAAAAATGTGCATTTATTTATATATTTAACACAAGTCACACAATAAATACCAGAGAACGTTTGCCAGAATTGTTGTTGTTTCAAGTCCTTACCTTCCTATGGAGCAAACTGCTTTACATGTGTAGCAAGGCTTTCTGCTGAAGTTTTCAAGGTCATAAAGCACAATAACACCATCCGACCCTCCTGATAACATGCTGCAAGTGTAAAGAAAGCACAAGAAGTTACAATACTTCTAATCTCAATCTGCTCAAAAGAAGTAAAGGTTCATATATACAACAAGAAAATACCTCTGTAATACCTAAACACAGTGAAGTATGCATAAAATCTGCTTACCAAACTAAGGTTTATACTTACTATCTTCCTTCAACAGGCTCAATATCAAGGGAGTTGATACCACACCCATGTATTCTTTCTATATCCCTGTCCTTATTTAAATCCAGACTCAGAACCCTTAAAAAATAAAAAGGAAAAAAAATATAAACAAGCATAACAATGCTGTAAAATGTTACCCATGTAGCTGAAAACAGGAAACAGGACAAACTATAATTTCACCCTTCTTCAATGCATTTATCCATTGCATTTTTTTAAGCTAGACCTGCAGCCATGATACAGAACTGAAAATAAGAGCTATGAAACTTACAGAAAAAAAAAATAAATGTTACTTGAAAAGCAAGAGGTAAAAAATATATATATATATGTAAACAGACTGACAACTGCACTTGGGGTCAATATATGAAAACTAAAAACAGGAAAGCAATAAAAAAGTAAAAGATTAAGAAGAATTTGCGGTAGTCACTAACACTGAATTTATGTTGAAGCAGGAGTGATAAATTATCAGGGTGATAAATTATCAGAGTGATATATTATATAGATATAGATATATTATATAGAGATATATTATATCAGATTATATCAGAGTGATAAATTATCACTCCTGCTTGGACCTATGGACACCTAGTGGACAAATGGGTCTAGTTTTATAATACTCTCCTTTAAGAACCAAATGTTTACCAAACGTTATTTTTGTTTAATAATCCAGAAAATATATATATGAAATGTTATCCACATGCTGAAGTATTTCTGATAACCAATTTCATTTCATGTTTTGTTATCTGTGTGGTAAGTCTTACATGCAAGCTTATCATTCCTAGCTTGTAAGGTCATGCAAGTTCTACTGCCTAGCAAGAAAATCTTCATCATTTCAGCTAAAACGAAAATGTTATCTCTACTTCCAGGGGAGAAAAAAAATACACTAGGCACTTAAATACACAAATTTTCCCTCAGGTTGCCTCAGTTGTTAGGAGAGTGTGATTACAGGATGAGCTACTAGTGCACACTCAGGAGAGCAGATGAGGCAGGGATGAAACATGTACATATATATACGTGTGTGTATATATATATATATACGCATGCTGAGCTTACATTCTGCAAAACCTCGCTGTGAAACAGCGTGCATATAAATTGACACATTTTTGTCCCGAAGATGTTTTAGCAGCACATGACATATTTGCTTTAAAAACTAGCACCTTCTGGCGACTTAAACTCTCAACTTGCAAACAAGCACCAGGCTTCCCTCCTGCCCCTCCATCCTTGCCTCCGCTCTCCTGGGCGCACGCTGCTACTCCCCACTCCAGCCAGACTCTCCCAGCAGCTCAAACGCCCTGAGGAGAAGTGCCACTTGAAGGTTTATTGCAAAACTTCCGAGACGAAGGTGGGGGTTTTTGTTCGATTATTCGTTTGTGAAGCCGCAATCACCCTCCTGCCGCCACAAGTCCCCGAGGGAGGGCCCTACGGCCCTCCCGCGTCCGCCGCCGCGCCGGGGCCCGCGGTACCGCCCCCCCGCCGCCCCGCCCCGCGCCCGTTACCTGCGCGTGGCCTCGGCCCGGCGCAGCCGCGCGGGCTCCTCCAAGCCGGCCTGGCGCGCCGCGAGGAAGCCCAGCATGGCCGCAGCCACCCCACCTCCGCCATCTTGGGAGCGGCGAGGTACCGCTTGACCGAGGCGACAGCCCATTGGCCACAGTGAGGCCACCCTTCACCAACCACGAACAGCGTTACTAGCGTGGCAGGAAGCGGCAGCGCCGCATAAGGCGCTGGGGGGCGGAGCCAGACCGCCGGGGGCGGGGCGCGCGCAGCCGCATGACGTGCTCGGGGGCGGGGCGCGGCGGCGCGTGGGGCCGTTAGTCTTTAACCGTTAACGGTTGTGCCGTGTGCGTCGCACGCTGGTCCCTGCTGCGTGTTGGTGGCCCTCGCGACCTCTGCGGGCCTCGCTATGAGCCGGGCCTGGCAGGTGCTGCGTGCCCTGCGGCTGCGGTTCCTGGGGCCCGCCAAGGAGTTCGTGGGCACCGATCAGTTCGGCAACAAGTACTACCGGGTGCCCAAGCATGAGAACCGCGCAGGTAGGAGCGGTGGCGGCGGGGAGCCCGGGGCAGGCCGCGGCACGGGGCCTGTGTGTGTGCCTGCCTGCCTGTCTGCTCCTCTGTTCCCCTGCTGGACCAGGCCCGTGGGGCGCTC
Organism: Tinamus guttatus; assembly: GCF_059628265.1. Lineage (NCBI taxonomy): Eukaryota > Metazoa > Chordata > Aves > Tinamiformes > Tinamidae > Tinamus > Tinamus guttatus. The sequence goes on from NW_028289022.1 coordinate 186,496, forward strand.
CCCGCGTCGCTGCGGGATCGTCCGCCGGGCTTGGGGGCCGCCAAAGCACGCCCTGGCCAGCCTCGCTGCCCTCGGCAGGGAGGGTTGGCGGCTGCTGCCGCGCGATTTAGGCAGGAGAAAGGCTTCCTCGTGAAAGGAATAGCGCAGCTGCCGAAGGTGCTAAGGGAGGGCCGGAGAGGCGCAGCATTCCAATTCTGACTAGACTGTTGCTTTAATGTAACAACATGACAATCCCTGCCATCAAAAAAGTATGGAGCTTGCTGTCAGCTTAGAGTAGGTATGCATCACTTAGGCAACATGTTGATTCCTCTTAAATTTAGAGCACTTTGGACTGTACTGTTAGGTGCATCCCTCTGTGTATGTTCACTGAATTTCCAAGGAGAAGTAGTTTCTAGGGTTTTTTTTGGTGCAAGTCTTATGATGCACATCTACATGTAATGTATCAAATGCAGTATCTCTTCTTCCCTGAAGGTTTTCTAGTGCACGTGTTAAAATATAGTTAACAATAGTGTGCTCCTTCTCCCTGCACAGCCTGGTTCATTTGCTTGCAGTAGTGTATGTATGCAATTAACTAGAGCATCCTCTGCTTGTTATGACTTTCTGAAGACTTTCTGAACACCATGTTCATCCAAGCTGAAGAACAGAAGTAAAAAGTTTGAGGCTATTTGTCTTTTAAGTCAGTGCCCTTTCTAAAAGGCAGGTCACCACTTCTCCTAAGAAACAAGTAATTTCTTGTGAATTTAGTTTCTCTTCAGAGCAGTTCTCAGATCTGTCTTGCTGTGCACCTTCATGAACCATGGACATTTAATTATAAGTGGATCTGTTCAAACGAGTATCCGGGTGGAGGATGTGGATCCCCTTTTGTCAGCTGTGTGAATTTTCTGGGGGTTAAAATGGCACTAACAATTCCAGGTTTTCTGTTTCTTGTTTTCAGTTTGTGGTATTGTTTTCAGTTTCTTCTGACTTTTGGGGCTTCCCAAAAGTACACAAAAGGCTTCTAAGCAAAACAAGCTGTATTCTGTGCAGCTTTGTGTAAAAGTTGAAAAGGTTTTGTACATTCATGAAGTAGCTCTGCAAGCTAAACATTTTTTTTTCCTCAGGAAATCATCGCCTAAGAGGCTAGATGGAAATAAACCTTTTATTTTAAAAAAAAAAACCTGTCTTGTTTAAAAAAAAAAAAAAAAAAAAAAAGCAACTACAAACATCTGAGTGGTGTGGAAATAATGAGGAGATGGTCTGGTTATGCTTGCTTATTAAGTTGGAGCATAGGTGCTATAAGGTAAAATACAGCAGTAAATGTAAACTAACATTGCAATGGATATAAAATTTGCAATGGTACTGAGAGAGGGGAAGTCAGTGTTCTGACTGTGAAGAAGTCCCAAGCAAAGAAATAATATCCTGAAGAAGATAGACTGCAGAAACACTACTGTATAACTTCTGTTTCAGGGTCCACCTGTTCTTTTAGCTTATGTTTCAAGAAGCTGTGGTCCCTTTTCTCATTTATGGTTATGAAATCATTATGGGTTCAGTCTTTATAAACTAGTAAAAGTAAGTGACTTGTTTTATTGGAAATATGGAAAGCATTTTTCTGGATATTTGTGCCAGTATACCTTTCACAGGGAAAGCTGCCTGTCTACCCAAACTTTGACCAAGCTGTTTAGAACTTGATTGTACAGAGGGTGTAATGCTAGTAAGACAATAGGGGGGATAAGATATGGTTATTGAACTCTATGGAAGAACAGTATAGGAGACTTTTAAAGTTACCGATAATCTGAGATAGTTAGATCTAAGGACGTGTCATGGTGTCTTTTAAATCCCTCCCCCTGCCCCCTTTTTTTTTTTTTTTTTTTTAACCAGATGAATTTTAGAAACATTGAGTATAACACTTGAGAGGTAACATTGCATTGGTTTTGTTTTGACCAAGGAGTGCTGGTCCTTCCGTGGGACCTGTGCAGCTGCAATTCTCACTGAAATCTGTGAGATGAGCTCTTCTATAAATCTTCTAAGGGTCTTGCATGTGAAATATGTTTTACTGTTACAGATGACACAATAGAGTGTGGGCTGGTTGAATTATCAGTACTCTGTTCTGTTACTTTGATTTTTCACCTCTATTCCTTCTCATTTTTCTTACTCCTTTGTCCTGATCTGCTAAAAGTTCTCTACTACCACCTTGCACTAATACAATGTTTTATTGCCCCCAAAGCAGGAGATGCTCTCTTCCCTATTTTCTTTCTCATTGCTACTCATTTTTCATTGTTATTTATTGGACCTTTCTGCAGAAAACCTCATGGTGGAAAAAAGAATTAAAATGATTTGGTGAAGAATAAATTGCAAGCTAGAACTGGCAGAGAAGAGGGAATGAAGAAGGGAAAGGGAGACTATGCACCATGACGAGCTGTTAGATAGGGTAAGGTTATACATGAGCCCTTGAAACAAAGTCAAGAGGTGTCATTTTTTTTAGTGTAGTTTTTCCTTAACATGAATTTGTTTTCTTTTAATTTGCTGTTTAAGCTCCTTCCTGCTGCCTGCAATCTGACCTAGCCCAATACTTGTTTTCTGAGAGAAATGATTTAAGTTATACACACACCTAAACACACACAGAAGAAAAAAAAGTTCAACAAAGGGTTAAAATTTTCTTAATTAATTCTGTGCTTCTCTTCTATATTGGGAATAAAAGTAAGAGAAAGGAAGTTTGCTTTAAAAACTGAAACTTGAGATGTTTGAAAGTCATGCCATATTTTCCATAAGTGTGTTTCTTCATTTACAGTTAATTCCAACTTCTGCCCTCTCTCTAATACTACTGAAAAATACTACCACTAAAATTCTATATTAAAATACTACTACTGAAAAATCTGTAATATATGTGAGGTGAGGAGATAATATATATCTCACCTAGTGTCACTGTGTACTAGCTGTAGCAGTAGTGAAAATGTGTCAGACAACTGGTACTCTATCTACCTTGCCAAGTATTAAAGGCATTATTACAAATTACCCTATTTTGAAGGAAAGCTAGGAAATTCAGGAATAAATTAACCTGGTTAACTCATGAACTCAGGCCCCTCCATGGATCAGGTTCACTATACTGGGAGCTGGAAAAACAGAGGAACAAAAAAGCAACCTGTCAGTATATAGAAAATAGTAAAATAATGAATAAATACCAGTATGGAATTGCTGGTTTGACCAAACTTGTTCCCAATTGAAATTTTTTACTGTATGAGCAATGCTTTGTTGATAAGAAAGGGGCTGTGTTTGATCTAAGGTAAAGGGGAGAAAATTAACTTTAAAAGAATTTACAAACTGTAGGATTGGGAAGTGAATGATAAAAGAAGGAAGTAGTCCAAACAGAAAAGGAACTATGAAAAATCTGTTAAAAATGCCAAGCCAAAGGGCAAAGACCCTGAAAAAAAGAACCATTTTGCCAACAGAAATACAACAGAGTTTGTGAAAGTCAGAGTAATTAATTTATTTCCAAATGCCATAATTCAGATGCAATGGGACTGAAGATGTGTGGTACTATGTTTTTCAGAGACTTTTCTTTTGAAGTGGGAGGACAAAAGATTATCTCAAAATAAAATCAATCCTTCTACACTATGGTAAGGTAGACTTATTTGCAAGGAAACATGGAAGTATTTGAGGATATCTTGCAAGTGAAGCTTTTTGCATGGCTACCTCAAAGTGGTGACAGTGATTAAATAGTGCAACTACATCGTGCTTGTCCGGAGAAGAGCATGCAGTATAACTCATTAACACTGAGATGACTCTTCAGGTGCCAGTCCTGAGTGTCAGAGTCATTGAATGTGATTATAAAATGGGAGCAGACAGTTGGGTAACAGTGATTGATGACTCACTTCAGTCTCTCAGACAAGTCTTTCACTAAACAGACTAGATTTATCTCTGTAATGCATTTATTTTTCTCATTGTTTAACATACCGTCAGGGCATCACCATAGCTTTGCTGCATGATTTTTTTTCTTCTGTATCAGCTTAAGAATTATTATTTTTTAATTACAGCACAGATTTATCATACAATATTGGCAATTTGTTACAACAAGTATATCTCATAGGAAACCATTGATTGCATATTCCTTTGAAAAAATTAAAGATTTTTACATTGATTTGTTAAAAAATAAAAACACAGGCAGGAAAAGGACACTAAGTGCTTCAGAGGTGGCATGTGTTTTTTCAGTCTGGTTAACAGGCACCTTGTTTTACAAAACTTATCTTTTCAGCATCTTTATTTGTACTGTTGTTTATTGTAAAGTTTAAGAGCTAAAATGAGTGTTCTATGGAATCCATGAATAGACAAACTTTTATAAGAAGAGGAGGTCAATAACAGAAAGGCAGTTTTCTGGGAATAATTATTTATCAGTTCTAAAAGTACTATAACAAAGGACTACCAGAAGTCAATGAAGAATGACCAATCACTTAAATAGTCAATTCCTGGTGAGAGTAACAGTCATCCCCAAAAAGGCTTAAGCTCTATAGTTCCCCTTAGAACAAAAAGGGAAATGGTAAATGCATCTAAGACTTGATTTGGAGCTTCAGCTTCCAGGAGTATCTGGAAAAGGCCTGAAGCATTCTTTGTCCATGTTGTGTGTGTGCGCGTGTGTGTGCTTGTGCATGTTTGTTTATTTAAGGTTGCCTAAACCCTGTCTTAGGGACTTTGTGTTGCCTGATCCTGTGATGATCTGAGCTGTAATTTAAAAGCTGTCAAGCAAAGCATATATTTCAGTTTGCCAGGTGAAAAAAGCAAGGTAAAGCTGTAGTAGGTGTAAACTTGGCTTTTATTATTTTTCAGAGTTTTAGTCTTTTCATTTCATTTCAAGCATGATAGTGAATGAATTTTTGTGGTTTTGGTGGTATTGAATTGAAAAATAAAACCTACTTTTAAAATTGCTCACCATTTATTAATATTTTTGTTTTATGTGCTATCTGAAAAGTTACATAACTAAGTTTCAGTCCTAAGGTTTGTTGCTCTGATAATTGAATGTAAGCACTGACTTGCATGGAAACCTGTCTTTATTTGGAATGCTCAGTTACGACTACATTTAGGTCCTGCATCTTGTCAATTGCTTTTCTCTACAAACCAGAAATGTTTAACTATGTAATAATGTATATATTCAATAGATTGTGTGAAACATGTAGGATATCCTAAATCTTAAGAGAATCCAGACTTCTAAAGAAATGGAAGTTAGAAAAACTTACAGTTTTGTTGGGACTCAAATATTCCTTTGTTTTTGATGCCTTTTTCCCCAAAAGTTTTATGGTGAAGATTAAGTTATAAAACATTTCTCAAATACTGTATAGAATATGTGCTTGGGTGGAAGAAATAATATCTAATCTCCAAAGCATGTTTTATGAGGTTAGAGCTACAGCTTGTTTTTGATTCTGAATGTTACATTTTTCATTGTATGAATGGAATCTAACGAGAAGGCAGACACACATTCTTATGGCATGAGTATCTAGGAAGTGTTATTTCTCATATGAAGTATCTGTTGGATGTGAGTCTGTGTGTGCATGTGTATATATATATATGTACAAATGGATAATATTTGGCAATTATAGATTTGTCCAGTTGGTGGCAATATTACTACAGAAATGGTGTATAGCTCTTGCTTACGGAATATTCCTTTCCATTGAGACTTTATAACAAAGAAACAGAACTCTTAGAGAGGAGGAAAAAAAAAAGTGTGTATGTCTATTGTACAGAAATAAAACTTGCATTGCAGCCTGCCAGCTTCTAGAACAGTAATTCTGGAATGATAAAATAGCTTCTCAGTCTCAGTGACTGTAGCAAAGCAATTACACTGTGAAGAGTGTGGATAGTAAAACATTAATATTCGAAAAACATTGTTTGGGTGCAGTGAAATGTTTTTTCTTCAGTTACCAAAAATGAATTGACAATATGCATGATGTGTTAATCTCACTGATCTGAAAATCATGAATAGCAGTAAGTAGTCATATGGACAAGCAATTACTTGCATGTTATATGTTGCTAAGGCTGGGTTTGATCTTCTGTGTGTGCTGCACGTTGATACTAAGCTGTATTGCTGATTTTGTTGAGTGTTGCTTGCCCCTGTTAAGCTTTATATGCTATGCATTTTTACTTTTAATTAGTCTATCTTTTGTTTGATAGTCTGTTCTATGTTTGTGAGGTTTTTTCTTTCCTTTGTGTTTTTGTTGTTAGTTTTGAGATCAGTCAAAAATCAGAGTAAGACTATAAATATATTTAATTTCCCTGTGTTAGTAACATTCTTGTTTTGTAATTAAAGAATATAAATGTATTTAATGGGTGAAAAAAATCTTAGTTGACTTTATCTGTCAACTATGCTGACTTATATAGCTGCCAGAGGGATCAAAATAACAGCCCTTTTGGTGTTTGTAATAAATGTTTCACTACATGTTTTTTCTAACAGTTAAAATAACTGTTGGGCACTTGCGCTTGTCTTGATGAAATTCTTTCTGTTTTATTTTCCATCTGTGTATTGAGATGTGGTGCTACTCATGTTGTTGCCTCACTCCACTGTAGTGTTAGCATAATTAGACTGGTTATATGGCCAAAGGGGCAGGAGAAAAGAGCAGCTGTCACAAGGCTAGTGTTTTGGCACATTCCTATGAATTGTCTTCCCATATTTTAGTTTCAGAACATGATTGCTGTGGAACTGTGAGTGTGTTGTGAACATCATTGTGCCATTGCACCTGCTTTATGGTTAAGTTCTGTTAGCTTTTGTTATCCTGAAATAGAAGGAGAATTAATGTAATTTCTCTGTTTCAAAGGGAGCAAAAAGGGTTATTAATATAGGTGGGAAACAATAAATCGCCTACTTTGTACAAAGTTTAATTGTTTGAAATTGTATTACCACACTAAAGAACAAAGTTAACATATCATCAACTTGAAGCGTGTCTCTAGCTGGGACAGAACCGGTTAAATGTATGTATTATTCATTTCGACTCATTAGTTGTATAAGTTTAGGATTATGATGTGCTAAATACTGTCCAAATGCTTTGCAAATGTTGATTGTTGTATACATCTGAAATGTCTACTTTTGGTAACTTATTGGGCGTAATCTTTTTTTAGAAAAAAAATCTTATTATGAAGTAAGACTAGGAGTAAAATGAAAGCATAAATAATCATGCATCCCCTCATTTATTTATTTTTAACAAAGGACATAGGTAGAATAAAAAGAGTAAAGAGATAAGAGATTGCAGTTGGGAAAATTTAGTAAAATAGGAAAGAAAGATGGAATAAAAGGAACAGAAAGGTTGACACGCTACCCTGTGGGCCACTTCAACCTTTTCAGTTTGTCCTGAAGAATAGAAAAGGTGGTAAGGGATTTTAACTTCTGCTTCATGCGGTAAGTTTTTGTGTGTGTTTTTTATATATATTGTGTGCGAATAGATATAGATATTTTTAAAATTCCAAATGTATATAGATACCTTTAAAATACCAAATAAAGCTTCTGTCATAAGAGGCTTGATAGTTTTAAGGTCAGATTTGGAGAGAATTGCACTGCTTTGAGGAAAGGGAAGAATAAGTGTATGCTCTGTCTCTTGGTACAGGAGTTGTACAGAAAGAATCATGACTTGAAAATTAAATAGAGAAGTTTGATGCTAATTTACAGGTGTTCGTTATTTGTGGCCATGTGCATATGAAGTGCAAGATGTTATAATCTTCTTCCTTTTTGAAGTGAAGCACTAAGTTAACTTTAACTTCAATTTAAAAGATCTGGAAGCACCATGAAATGGAATTGCAGCCAGGATGCGCTTTCCATAGAAAGGATGAATTTGGCAGATTTCTGAAAGTGGCAATCAAAGCTGTAAGAAATTAATGTGTCATAGGCTTTGGTGTTCATGAAGAACATGGACCAGGTGACAGTTTGTGCCTCTAAGAGGGATATTGAATTTGGGGTGGGGAATGAAGGGAGTTGCTTGACTCAACTGCCATCCAGAAAGGTAGAATACTGAGCTGAATAGCAGCAGGATGACCGTGACCACAGCAGAGTCTGGGGAGAGCCTTGTGTAGTATCCTTGAAAGAGGTTATAACTACTCACTGGTGTCTAGAGAAAAGGTGAAAATAGGTGCCAGTGAAAATGGCATCGTCTCTGCCAAAGTGTATGATTGTTATGGTTGGTAGGCACACAATTATGTAAGGGTCTATTGCTTGCATATAATCAATGTTTTTATAAGGATGTTGTCTAGAAGCATATTGGAAGATAAATGCTTGTTTGGCAAATTGGTGCCTCTAAATCTACTAACCTGTTTATGATGGCTTGAATTTTATTTCAGTCTTGCAGCAGATTTTTTCTTAATGTACAAAAACAGTTTTCTAAGCAATTTTGACTTCCTGTGTCCTCTGTAGTAACTATTTATTCCCATCAGTCATCTATTGGCTTCTCTGTAAAAGATGGCAAAAGGGTCCAGGCTTTAAAATCAGGCTTCTCTTCCTATTCTATTCTATGGAATAATTGTTTCTTTTCTACTGAGGAATCTTAAATTAAGTTGATCTAATAAGGCACGTTGGTGGCAAAAACGTCACTAGTGCTTTCTAACCTGCCCTTCTGCTTCTGCCCACTCCTTTCTCACCATCATCTGCATACAGTATTTACATTCATCCATTTTTTGTTGTTGTTTAATACAAAGCAGCAGCTGAAGAGCATGGTCAAGAATCTTAAAAGTTTAACAGTCTGAACAAGAAGGTACTATGCTGGGAAGAAATGAAATATAAATCCGCTGAGATAGATTGTTGCTTATCTTTTGTGTAGAAAATCAAATGTTTCCTGTCTCCCACTTGGATATCACCACCCCAAAGGCTCATAGCAGTCAAGGCAAGGTTACTCCAAACCACAAGGAGAAATAACCTATGGAAACACCTGATGGATTACACAGAGTTAAGTTTCAGAGTTTTTTTGCATCCATGAGGCTCTCACAGAGCCATGGATTAAAGCTAGGCCAGTATAAGAGCAGTTACACAAAAAGACAATGTTTGTGGTCAGTTATGCCATTATTCCTTGTTCTTCTATGCTAAAAGCTCAAAACTGATGGATGGCCTTCTTAACTTTGCATACATGAATACATATGTAATGATCTCTCTTTTAAGCTAACTATTTTAAAGGCAAAATTTCTGGCACTGTTCATTGACTAATGTGAATGCTAAAGGATATAGAATTAATAATGAAGTTTACTACTGCTCTGTTAAATGAGCTAAGCTGTTAGTATTGTTTCTGAGGGTTTTGATCGTAAGAAGGGAATGTAAAACCGTTTTAATTCAGCACCTTCAATACAATAAATGGACGTTCAAAGCAAACTTACTGGCCTTACTGGCACTCCAGCTGCCTCTGCTACTGTAAGGCAAATGAGGCAATTAGGAATTGGACAGAGAAAAAACAAGGTTCTCAGTTATATATAAAGGGGCAGGATCTGTGGCTTCTTGAGAGATTGCAGGCACTTATCTCAAGCAGGGGCATCAAGCAACTAAGTATTAACAAGTACATTTGTTTGTCTTAAAAAGAAAAATTAAATAAACATCATGGTAAATTGGAAGGCACAGCTTGCAATAGCAGATGTGTGTGGGGGGGAAATGTGGGCATAAGACCTATGACATAAATATATTTTCACTAGAAATGTAATGAGAATGATGTGACAGCATTTGTAATGCATTCATCTTCACTGAAGGTGACCTAAGATATCTTAAAGGATAGTTGTTGTATTGAAGATATGGCATGGTTTCTATAGTTCTTGCAGATGTCGTGCTATAACTCCATTTTCTTAATCCTTGCAAATTCATTGTAAGCATTCAAAATCATTGCATACAAAATTCTTTGCTAATTCATGTTATGTCCTCTTGTATGGGGAATTACACCTCTGGTAGTCCTGTGCTCTTGATAGAGTGCTCCTTGCTGCTGTTTTCTCAGATGAGAATGGGGCCATGACATTTGTTGAGTTCTGGGTCTGTAGTTGTGGGAATAAGAATGTTGTGAGTGATTGGACTTTTGCAAGCAGGTGTAATACCTGCTCAATCAAGAAATGTAATGGCTTGATTGTGTCATCATCTGTGCCACCTATTATTCTTTCTTTTTAATTATGTAATAAAAAAGAACCCCAATCTTTTTCAACCTAATAAATCATGAGAAGAAACTGATTCTGTTAAAGTTGATGAAAAAGCTACCATTGCCTTCCAGAATGTCACCTCTCTTTTTTGCTGTTCTTGTGAAACAACTGCTGAGAAAACAATCCCTTATGGAGATGTATAGTCAATTCAACTTATGTGGTATTTATTTTGGTTGAAATTGTTTTAAAAACAGACTTTAATACTTGATCTAAGCAGTATGCTCTAAACAGTGGACTTGAACATTATCAGAAAATGGACAGTTAATGGTATAAGGATGTGAGGTGTTATTTGACTAGGCTAACATTAATATCCACATTTATTCCCATGACACAGTAAATTAGTAAGAGAATAAGCAGAACCTAAGGCAGGGGGTAGTGAACAGTCCTTCTCCTTTGTGTCTGCTCGTGTGTAATTGGCCTCTTCCTCCTTGTTGTTAAAAGGATTTGTGCAGCCTCATTCTGGGTTTGTCATCTGTGTAAAAACTAACCTACTAGAAGTTGTTGAGTTTTTTTATCATTATTATTATTTTTTACCAGCAAGAGTAGTTATCTGACCTGGTTCATTACACAGCTGTATGTTGCTGTGATATATTTTCATTACAAATTATTAAAATGCATAGGAAATCATCACTGTTAGTATACTGCTGTCTGAAGACCCCCAAAAGACTGCACTGAATTTTACCCCATAGTTGCAGTGACTATACATATTACTAGTTCACCTTTTTTTTTTATTTATTTTTTTTATTTTTACAAAAGCCCGTGTTGCAGTACCTAAGGGAAGATGGAGATATCTGGGATACTCTGTTCTTGAGGTCCACATCTAAAGAATGATCTTATTTTTCAGCCTGGAGGCATGCTGTTATGAAAATCTCATTGTAATGGGTCATGGACTTTACAGTGAGGAACAGTAGGAAGACACAGCTGCATTTATCTGAATTTACTTCCCTCCACTTTCAGGCCCCTCTTCCAGATAAGAAAGTGAATAAATCGGGTGGATGAATGAAGATGGAAACTGATTGTCAAGGATTTTAGTTGCTCCTCAGTGGAATTTATCATTCTGTTCTGCTGGAAAAACTTATTTTGCATGCTTCCTTCCCCATCCCTCCACTTTAAAAAAAATTCAAAAATCATCTGCAACTTTTCCAAGTTCATTTGAATTGTCCTGGCTTATTGAAAAGTTTATTAGCTGTTTTGTATTCTCTGTACCAGTATCTATTTCCTTACCAGACAAACAAACATAGTTGGTAAACTTTGACTTGCACCAGGCTTTTATAGATGCATCCTGAGACTGTTCAAGAAGATGAAACAGAAACGCTGAGGCAATGTTACTTTAGCTCTGGTAATCAGGACAGAGTAGCTAGTGATTAAAATACATCTACTTGCAAACTCTGACCTCTGCTGAGCTAAATTGTGTTTCCTTGTTCAAGTGCTCTTGAATCCCTGCAGATATATCACCCTGGGTTCAAAGGTTGCATAAAGGAAATCCGCCTGTAGGAGGAAGGAGGAGTAGTCATAATGAGGAGTGTAACTAAGTAAATGTAAATGGAGAATTAAGTGGAAATAAATTGTGTGAGACAGAAGTAAAGAAATTGTTAATTACAGTGCCATGCACAGTAAAAGCCAAAGGCAAATTCCGTGTCATACCTCATTCTTCTCAGATGAGTAGACTGCAAAGGCAGCAAAGGTAGGTACTCTTTATGCACTGGTGAAGAGAGGGAATAAATCTTGCATCGACTTTTCTTTTAACTTCTTTGGTAAGCAGGCATGGCATGGCTTGAAAGCCCTTGTGGCTTTGCCAGCTGCTATCCTGTCTGGGTAGGCAGAATGGGCGCATTAAATAGTCCAGACAAAGTACTGTCAGGCAGCAATCAGTGAGCTGTCCAGTCAGTACATTCTGCATACTGATCAGGTGTAACTTTATGTATTAAGTAGGTTACAGGCAGCCTTACTGTTACAATGATGTTACTCTGTGTAATTCAATGAAAGTGATGTATCCTGGTCAGTGTTTCTGCCAGCTCTCTTTACTTTGTCTGTCTGTTTGTATATGTCTAAGCTTTAAAAAGATGAGGCACTTTTGTATGTTTCATTCCTTCTGTGCTGCAGATTCATTATCAGTAGTAAAGTGTTTTGTTTCTTTCATAGACTACTAAAAATCCTAAAAAGGATCATCAAATCTGAAACTGAAAGAGGCAGAAAAGCTTTGTTAGGAACTAGATGAAGTTTGGTTACTTCATGGAGAAACATGTTTGCTTATGTACAGTTATTTCAAATTATTTGCCTATGGAATACTCTTCCATAAAGTACTGAAAAATTCACTTTAATTAAGGGTAAAGAAAAACAGATATTGCTGTAATTTTCTAATACTTTTCTGACTACTTCAACACCATTTCTCCCATTTGTGCAGTTTAAATTCTGTTACAAGTTTTGCTCTTTGTATTGGTAAGCATTTAACTCTTGTGAATTGTAAGTCATGATCTTGTGCTGTTGAGTGCATGATGAGTAGTTGAGGTAAAGATTATCTTTATTTTATGGTTTAAAATTTACACATAAGAGAAGGATCTGTAGATAAATATGGACGGTCATGGTCAGCCTAATTAGTAAAGACTTAATTCATCTGCAGTCTGACTAACTGAGACTTTTAGCCTTGTTTCATTTTACATTTCATGGTAAAGGAGAAGGTAAAGGAAAACTTTTAAATTTGTTTGTGGATATTCAAAGAGCTGCTTGTCTATCCAGGGAATAAGAAAATAAATGCGCGTTGGCTGATGCAGGCCAGTTGTCACGGGAATCTGTCTAGCTCAGACTATAGAAAGACAGTTGAGAATTTGCAATAGACTTTGATAACAGCACAGCTTGTAGCTGAAATGAAATACAGAGATCCCGTGAAGGACTTAATACAGAGCTGACATGCTCACAGTTTGATTAGAAAAGCAATCTTTGCAGTGGTGTTAGAAATTCATCAGTGAAGTAGGGTGCATATGCCAAGTCAAGAGGAAAATAATGTTGTAGTAGTTGGGCCTGTATGACAGTTTTAGTATTGTGGAAAATGAGAAAAGTAACTGGAAAAAAAATATGCGGAAGTAACATATTAACTTTGAGATATATCCTGAATGCAGAGCCAAGAGAACTTCAATTCTAAAATAAGACCAGTAAGTAAAGATGAGTGATGACATTTCATAGCGATTAGGAGGAAAGGAGAATAACACTATTTTGGACATGTTGATTTTAACATAAAGATCAGACTTTTTTGGAAGTTCAAGAGACCTTGAGGCAGAAGGAGACCTATGTCTAACAGTTCTTAAAAGCCTTTGTTTTTGTGCTTAGATGAGCAAGCCCTGATAGTAAACTTGAAGAATGCTTGGCAGTAATTTGTACCAGAAACAAGTGGTGAAAGAGGTTGTTATTAGGCTGCGGCATTTGGTCCTGCTGTGTGAGGGGTGATTGTGTTGCCCAGATTGCAGTGTATCCAGAGACAAAGTGCAGGAGAAAGGGGGACCAAGGCGAAAGCCAGTGCCATGAGACAGTAGCCTGGGGAAACACTGCAAAATAGTAGCTGGGTCTGTATTTGAGAGCAGCTGCTGGAACAATTGCCACAAAAGCTGTAGTGGGCTGGAACTCTCAAGCTCATCTAGCTGGTAAAAATGCTGATGATGACAGAAAAAGCTGGAAGCTAGTGAAATAGCAAAGGAGAGGAATGGAAATAAAACAACATTCTTTCTTGCTGTTCTTCCTTTTTTTTTCCTTTTTTTTTTTTCCCTTTTTTTTTTCCTTTTATTTCACCAGTGCATTATTGTTGACAATCCATAGAGGGATTATCATTAAAGAGTAAACAAGAATACATTAGAAATAAGAGGAAGACAATAAAGATTTGAATCAAATTGGAGATTTTACCTAGTAATGAGTTTAGTTAAAAAGAAGTAAATTTATAGAGAGATGTGCAAAAAAGCACTTTTTAGCAAAACCTTAAATGTTCTATAGCAATATATGTCTACAATTCAATCCATTGTCCATTTATAAGTGTTTTTTTTCTTTTTTATTTGGTAAAATGACAATTTGGAGGAGAAAAGAGAACAGAAATGTATGTGCCACTAACACTTTGCCTTATCTTGCAGTGCCTTTTTATTTCTTCTCTCTGCCAAATATAGACTGTGTATTTCTCCCATACTATTACACTGTACATTAATGTCTATTGTTTCTTCAACACTTAATTTGAAGTACTGGATAAATGTATAATGTGACATAATGTCAAATGTAATCTCTGCACATTGTGTTAATTATTTTGGGGCGCTGCACCTGCTGCTGAGAGGGAGTAGCTTTCAGCTTCATTGCAGTTATATTTTAACTATTGTTCCAGTTAAAAAATAAAAATTTCCACCTGTTGTCATACAGAAGAATATTTTATCTGTGAAGCACATTATCGTATCCAAAACTGACAGCATAGTCTGTGAGTTTTTCGTTTGCTTTTGTTTGCCCCACTTCCCCAGGCTTCTAGTAGTACAGTTCTGATTAAAAAGAAATAGTTCTCTAAAAAATGAACCTATCTCAAATAATGAGTTTTTTTTTTCCTATCACTTCTGTGGTGTTGCAGTGGCCAGTAAAGTTATAAGTATTCAGTATTCCCTACGTTTGCCCTTGTTTACGCCTCACGCTTCCAAACTGTGAAGAGTATTGCAATCACTGCGTTTAATTTTAGTAACAATTAACAAGTAGCACTAACACTTCACCCTTCAGGAATTCTCTGTTCCTCTGTAGCAGGCATTCCCCTCAGTAGCTGCATGTGCTCCTCTTTCTCCATGTGGCATCCTGAGGCCTCTCGAGTGGCTTGCTTTGTGTCGTGCTGAAGGAGATCACAGGTGAATTGGAGAAAGTGATTTTGAAATGAAGAAATTTTGAATTATCAGAACAAAGTTTATGATTTACTGAACAATACTTCACTGTGAGTCTTTTCAAAAAAGATCCAAATTTATTTCCATAGAGCAATTGCCAAGCTGAAACTTTTATCTTTTTGTTAATTTACTTAAAGTTGACTTGTGGTAAATCATATCACTAGTTAATATTTTGAAGTCCTAGCACTTAGATAATACTATGAAGAAATCCTGTGTAATAGAAGGTCTCTGTACTGTTAAGTGAGATAGAAAAAGTTAATAAGGGGTGATTTCTAGACAAGTGTTGACAGCCTGCATGGGTAAGGCAGAAACAGTTGGAGTAAAGCTGCACCAGGCATAATGGAGTTAAATTTCAGTTTATAATTCAAGCAGTGGCGGTATGCAGATACTTAAATGTTCTTCTGTAAGGAACTGGGCAACTTTAGCCTTTTTTTTTTTTTTTTTTTTTCCTCCCTGGAATTCTGTGGGATTAGCTCAGGAATGCCTTGAATATATTTGAATGCATTGAGTAAGCTGACTCCAACTAGGTGAGTTAAGATGTGGGAGAAAAAGTAGATACCAAGATTAAGAAAGGGCCAAGTGAAAAAGGTGGCAGTGCTAATTAGCAAAGACAGTGAGAAGCGGGGCTAAAATGTAAAGAGAAAATGGAGTTGTCTCTAAAGAGAAGTTGTTATTGGCTGCATCTGAAGGCTGGTATAAGTGGGGATGAATAATAAATTGCTGAAGATGAACGTGACCTGGAATAGTACTTAAAGATCAGAGAAGGTAAAATTTTACTGGCAACTTGCAAATACAACTTTCATCTGAGGTTTTTCTAACTTCTGTTACTACTTGACTTTTTTTTTTTTTTCCTGTGCAGATCTGTAGATGCATGAATTCCTTTGTCCTGCTCATGCCCCAACACTGCAATACAGCTTTTTATACTACATAAAATCCTGTAAAAATATTTTTTATTGTTTTCCCTGCCTTGGGGAATAGGGCTTTTTGAGTGCACTAATTTGATATTCTTGCTAAACATTCATTCACCTGCTAACAACTTCCAGGATTATATTGGAAGGAAAATAAGTTACACTTGTTTAGTAACTATAACTGTGATGCCAGAAGATGATACTCAAGAAAACGCATATTAGGCTTTGTAGGATCAAATTGTTCCGTTTGTCCTATGGAAACTTGTGTTCTGTACACTTCTTATGTGTTGCCTATTAACACTGTTTGCAAATCTTTTGTCTAAATTTTCATGTACTTTGGTTTTCAGTTTTGGTAGGAAGCCTGAAAGTTGAGTCATCTGAATCTACACGAAAACTGCAAAATTCTTCATCTCAGTGTGCAAGACACTTAATCGTCTCCCTTTAAAGAGCTTCATGTATGTGATTTAATAAACCATGATGGCCTGCAACTTGAAAGATACGGGTAAACTGGAAATAATAACAATTAGAAATTCTAAGAATAATATTGTTAGAATGAGTTCTTCATGGAACCTTAGGCATGTATGGCACTATCAGTAGTATTCTGGGTATTTTGAAAAATGGGACCAAATATTTTTGTTATGAACCAAAGATAAATGTAACAAAATAATAAAATACTCAAGAAACTGTTATAATGCAGGCTATTATAATGCAGTCCGTAGCTGCCTTTTGGGCTGTCTGCCCTAACAGAATCTGTATCTATACTCAGGTGATAAAACTTGTGACTGGGAGCTGTGTGTGTGCAGGAGGCCTGCTTCTCTATGCAAAATGACTGCTGTTAGGGAAGAGCTTGGTGTGAGCTTTTGTTTTTCTCTTAAAGCTAATAAATATTTGACCATGTCAAACTAACAAAAATCCTTTCGGCATTGTTTGATCGGGAAGACTGTGACTCAGTAAAGCAAAACCAGAGATTTGTTGAAAAAATATTTTGAGCAGGGAGGAAAAAAAAAAGGAGTATCTGTGAGAAAGAGAGAAAATATATATGCCTTAGCAGGGACTTGTGTTTGAAGAATAGCAAGCATACAGTGATCAGTCTTATGACTTATGAGTATGTTTTGAAAGGGAGCCTGTTAGTCCTACCCAAGAAAGTTGCTCCCCTAGTCTGTGTTACTTGCCAAAACACAGCATTTCACATAGATGAGGTATGTGCCATTAGCTGCTTGCTGGTATCCTTTCCTTGGACCTTTTTGCAAGATAAATTTGATTTTTGGCATAGAGTAGTTCTCTTACGTTTTATACATACATACTTCCATACACTGCAATTGGATGTGGAAATAAAATCAATTATCAGGTTGTCACCAAAAATGAGGAGAAAAAAAGATCTCTCAACACCAATGTAGTATTAAGAAGCAGGCATTCGCTTTATTGCAGCACTGGGTGCACGGGGGATAGCTCCACCTGTTGTGTACACCCTAAGGTGTGCTTGCTAGAACTTTTATTTCTCTATTATCTACATATGCATTAAACTCTAGGACTAATCATACATATTCATTCTATTTCCCAGAAGTAATTACAATCTACCTCACTCTCACGCGTGTGCGCCCTTTATCCCTTTGGTTGCCTCTGGTGGTCTTTTGAGACCCCCTGGTGGTTGTCTTGCTGTGTCCACTCGATGACCACCCGGAACTCACTTTCCCAGACTCAGAGGCCCTGTTTTGGTCCTCCTGCCCAGTTCCAGGCAGTTCTTTGAAGATACAGTGGTCCTTATCTTCGTCTTCAACTGGTCTTTGCTGTTCTTGTTCGTATGCTCTCCTGATGTCCCAGGAACATCTACTGTTTGGTCTGTGTTTTCTGGAGACAACAGCAAAAACATGTCCTTGGGTGCATTTTCTTCTGGGTTTCTCATAACAAGGTCATTCCAGTTTGAGCAAAACAGAATGTAGTACAGGTAATTGGGGCAATGCTGCAGGGCTTGAGCAAAACAAATGCTCAAGTGACTTTAAGACCAATAAAACCTTTTTTTGCCTGGAAATTGCTCTGTAGCTAACCATTTGTAGGTTTTCCCCATTCTGAGAATTACGGATGTTTTGAGGTGCCACACTGAATTCTGACATAAACTGAATGGTGCCCGGGTAATTTGGAAGATCTTATTGATGCATCTAAAAGGATTTTTTTTTCATGATGGGTGTCATGGAACGAGTGGTGGTGGGGGTGAGTGACACAATGTTCTTCACTCGTGGGAAAGAAATAGGAATAGGTTTTATTGGTAATGACGATGGTTTCACGAGATTCTATGGCAAGGTCACTTATTAGTTACTGCTTGGTTCAAGACACACACAGAATTACCAAGGACACCCTCCCGTTGGGTCATGAAGTTCAGATTGGACCCCCTTGCTTTCCAAACTCCTTCTGAGGGGAGTCAGGGTGCGGCTGAATCCAGTCCTAGTCCCAGACCTGGTCAACGGTTTATGCCTAAGGGATTTGTGCACAGTTACAAAGTAAAGTTTACAAGTTCAGAGAGAGCACGCTATAGACACCGTGAATCTGCAGTGGGAAGGATCTCTTAACCTCGAGGAGTATCCTTGTCCCTGCTCAAGGGGAGATCCTGGCATGCAGCCCACTGCAATGCAAGGAGAGCTCCGTGGACTCTGTCTGTCCTCGTATTTATAACGTAAGAGGATTGACTTACTCATTCAATTCAGAAATGATTGTTGGCTGGTGTGCTCACAGTTAGCCTTATCTCCCCATCGGTATGGAGCCATCAGGACAGTTATTGACAGTTAATGTCTGCTGTCCCTGTGGGGGAAGAAATCGGGGAGGCAACTACCTGGATCAGATAATGTGGTAGTTAACACCTGAATAGGGCTATGTGTGAGAACTCGGGTTGAACTGGGGAAGGAGCATATCCGTCACAATAGGTTAATAATAAAGTCCATGCTCCACCTCCTCAAGACACACATTCATGTCTGGAGAGAAGAAAATAAACACAAAGACAGTCAGTGCTCAGGTATAAGACTTGTCTTTATCAAGCTATGATTTTTTTAATTGTGAGTTTCTTTTATGTAGAAAGGAGATGAGAAGGAAATGCAGACTCTCTCATTTGGCTGACTACTGGAAATGTAATATTTTTACATATTTCATGTTAGTGTTCACAGAAGAGAGGAATAAATTTTCTTCTAAAGCAAAATACTTAAATTGCCATAATATACCTGTTGTATGTTCTCTTTAAACTGCTCTGAGAAATAGCAGTTGAATGAGAAATTGTATTTTACTTTATTGCATTCACAGAACAGGGAACTGTTCAAAACTGTGTAAACTGTTCAATCTTAGTCATTTAATTATATATTTTTTCATCAATGATTACTGTAAGTGGAGATCTAGAAAAAGTTCTTCTCTGTGAACTTAGCTTTTTTTTCCTTACATATTTGACAATTTTGACACTACAGGCAATACTTTAAATTTTATTGCAAGCATATTTCTATTTTTATCATAGAAAAATACTTTTATTACTGAAAATACTGTGAAATGAATAGCGAGTTCAAATAAGAATCTGATTTGAAAAGCTTTTAGAATATATTGAAGGCCCTTATATCTTATTTTACTCTTAAAAGGAATAGAGAATGTAATGTTTTCATGGATTATTATTTAACCATTTCTGTAATAGGGAGAGCTAATGAGGGGAAAAATGACTTGTCTCAAGCTGGTAGACACTATATCTGGGCTAGCTTTATTTTAGTGAAGCTCAAATTCTAGCATGAGAAAATCGCAAAAATTTACAATTCAAAGTGTGTTTCATCAGGGAGAAATCTACAGATTGTTTTGACACTCAGTTAGAAATTCAGCATGAAGATGGACGTCTCATGAAATTTGCAGCTGCTGATTGAATTTATATTTCCATAAAGGCCATCAACAGTAGCAGCCTGCAGGGGAATTGGAGGGGTGGAAATGACAAAAATTGTGAGGCTAGCATTTTTCCTAAGCCTTAAAGCATCAAATTACTTGTAATAAGGTCTTACGCTGACCAGGATTAAAGAGAAGCCAGAAGGGAATGATTTCTCAGTTTAATTGATTTGAACTAAAAATGTCAGAATCTAATATGTAAATATATATTTAGTCATCTGTGCGGTATGTAAAATACAGATACAAGTTGAAAAATGTCTGTGAACTGAAAATAAGACTCTTAGTGGCGATTACAGAAGGTTTATCCTACAGATAATTTGATTATATATTAAATTCTCAGGACAGAAAATGAGTGTTATAGAAATGTGGGAAAGTAAGTTGCCTTTACTAAGGGCTGAAAATCTCATCTTCTTCCATGTGTGTGCTTCCTCCCTGTCTTTCATATACATACACACACACGCATATGATTATGTCCAAGTTCTGAATTTATTTTTGAGTATCAACTCTAAGTTTGTTATTTAAAAAGTAAGCATACATTCACAAGAACAAGTTAATGTTGTTGAAACAAGTGGTAAAAAATGCCACCGAGAGAAGGCAAAGCAGGTTTGATTATGTTAGAGTCCTTTTGCGTTTGCATTATTTTTCCATAAAGAAACCTGGGAGTAGGGGGAAGTTACATATTTTTGAAATTTGTTTTTGCTAGAAACAATGTCACTTTTATCATCCTTGGAAGAATGCCTCTTTCTGACTACCCATGTTTCAAAATAGCTGTATATCTTTATGTTACTGGAAAATTATATGTTGAGGCTTTTCTTTCATCTCTGTGCACAGAACTCCACTTGCAAGGCAGCTACATCCATGATGTTGTATTCAGATGCAAAAGATACCAAAAGAAATAAGGAATTATCAAAAAATATTTCCTTATCATTAATGGTCTGCATCTGTGCCATCCTATGCTGTAGTTTTGTCATGTCTTGTAAGTTAAGCACAGCCCAAAAAAAAACTTTTGAGGTCAATAGGCACCTAAAGGTTCCAGAAAATAAATTCTCAGTAGCTGACATTTCTTTGGTACCTTTTACTGCACTAACTCTTTTAAAGTGTCTCCAAACTGCATTTCATCCTTGTATCTTGCATGCCAACTCTCTCTAAAACAGCACGAGGATGTTACTTTTTACTTGCTGTCCTAAATGGTTGTGTGATTTCACTCGTTTCTTTGCAGAGTTGCATTTTGGTGTGCTGAGACACAAATCCTGTGTGTCTCAATATCAGTGCAGGTTTTTGGAACAATGAGATATTTAAAAATGAGCTTGTGTGACACCTTCATATAAAAACACGATGTTTATCTGTCTTAGTACTAGAGAAGGGAATTGGAATCAATTAGTTAAAATAGGTAGAATCCTGATTAAGTTAATCCAATAACTCTGAAGTAATGAGAATCTCTATGAAAATTTTTCTTTTTGAGATACATTCCAGAGATTAAATTGGTTAAAAGGAGTAAAGTATCTGTGCCTTTCTGTTTTGCTTCTTCTGATTATTAAAATGGAATTGAAGTGTCTACAAGTCTTTGAACTATTTTCTGTCTGGTCAACCCCATCAAACTATACCATTTTATACTTTTATTCAATCTTTGTTAGGTATTTTATTCCCTTTAATTTGTACTTAAGTTGTCCGGTGTTTCTCCTAGTTGCAGTCAAGCATGCTCAGTGGCTATCTCTGCAAAACAGTTTGCTTGTTCCAGGGTCATGCTGTACTCGCGTTAGAACTATGTTAAAAATTACTTCCACGTCTCCCAAGGAAGAGCTCTTCCTCCTTTCTAAAGCTGTTATTTGGCTTTGGCTGTCTAGGAGACTGCCCCTCTGAAGGTCCTGAGCTGTGCCCTTTATCATCCTCCTTGGAAGGTGGTGTTTTGCTGGCCATCAACCCAGGGAAAGTAGTCAGCAAAATGCAAGATAAACTGTCAGAGTGCCCCAGGTAGTGTTCTGTAAGGGCCACATCGTGTTATTTTAGGTTAGCTAAACTTACTTTTCTTCAGCCATTGTGCTCCTGGGCTGACTGTGGCATTAACATTAACAGTGCATTAACATTTTCCACCTACACGCTGCAATGAAAAGCAAATACAATAAAAAAACAATATTGGTATTTTTAATTCATCAGATACTATACACAGTATTAACTCTAATTGTGTTCAGACCTTGTGTATCACTGAATCTTCTTTGTAAATCTAAAAGCCGTAAACCTTTTGTAAAATTTATTAAAAACTCAACAAAATAATAAAAAAAAAGGCATTAGCTCCTTCAGAATGTATGTGTGCAGCAAGCAAGCTATAATAATTGACTTGGTTCTGAAAAATGGAAATACTAAATGGGAGTTTGTAAATGATTTATAATTGAAATATAATTAATCATCCAAACCAGACTGTAACACTGCTGTGTTAGGTCATATTGCTTAATTGATGTTCTCCACAGCTGTAACTTTCTTTTCATTTCATTTACAATTCATACCCTTGCTGTCATTTGGCCATTTCTCTTCCCTGCATGACTGCCTTTTTGTTTATCTTCTTGCATTATGTTTTTATTTATAGAGTACAAGTTATTGTACACTTCATATCTGTTTGCTAAATTCCATTTATACATGCTAAATGCTCATATTTAAGCTGTTTTTCATACATTTTCATACATACAGAAAATATTCAGTACTTCAGTCCCAGATTTATTCATATTTTGACAGTAATTGATAGAAAACTGTTTCTTGAATCCAATAGACCGAAACAAACCAAAGAATTAAAAATAAATAAATAAATAAAACCACAGCTGGGAGAAAGCTTCCAAGCTTCCACATGCCAGAGCATTGAGAGTTCATCGGCTCTTCAAGGACGTAGGATTTGTGCTAGTATTATTTACCCTTTGAGTACAAAAGAATGTAGTCTTGTGCATTGCTAGTAAGCTGCTTATTGATTCACTTACAAAATAGTAGTTTCTGTGTAAGGGTGCAGTGATTATGGGGCTTTGTGCTGTTTTGATGGGGTAGAATGTACAACAGTTTTCGAAGAGCGAGAAACAGATGGTAGGTTTCAGGAAATCTTGCTGCATTCATAAGAATGTTGGTGACTAGAATAAGAAGCAGAAATTTAGCAGATAGTTTTTAGATCTGATTGGTCATTGATCGAACTTGCTTCCTAACAAACCACAATTAAAATATTTTCACTTGAGGTAACCACTCCCATCTGAAGTACATCAGCTTTCAAAAAACTTAAGATTTGTGTGAACCTGTATAAAAGCCCTGGGTTCTGCTCCTTAGTTCATTTGTTAAGATCATTAAATTTCTTTCCTAAAAAGCAAAATATAAATAAGAATGGTATTTGTGATACAGAAGTAGATAAATACAAGTTGACCACTAACCAGCTCATTAACTGGTTTATAAACACAGTTCTGGTATCCCTGAGAAATCAACCTGACTTCTAAAATGAGAATGGGTATGTTTAAATTCATTTGGTTTTTGCATGTAGAAAGCATGAATCTGTGCAGCTCAAGCAGAGGACGGTTTTCAGGTAGTTATCATATAATGGATAAGATCTGAAAAGAGCTTCAAAGTAGTTTTATTCCTGGAAAGCATTTGGGTTGAAATACCAATACTTTCAGCATGTTAGATATTACCTCATGTTGTTTTTACTGTAAATAATGCTACTAAAAAGATACTGTGTACGTGAGGTAACTATAAGTGGAGTATATAGAAAAAAATTACCAAGTGTAGTATTGCATTAAAACTACCAAAACTAGGGATTTGCTCTTGAGACCATTGCAGGCACTTACCCTACTCTGCTTGCATGTTGGCTTACCAGGTAGGGAGATCTGAAGCAATCTTTTTGCAGCAAACCTGAGCCATGTTTAGAGCTTGACCAGGCTTATGGTTATTCATATCACCAGAATAGCCTATCTAGATTCGATGTATCTGTGTTCAGTATACTTAGTATTTTTTTATTATTATTTTGAAGAAATGCATAATGCATTATGTCCTACAGTAACGAGAAATGAGGAAATGATGTGTTTTTGTGCTTCTTAAATGGTCAAATGAACTAAGTTCTTTTTAAATTAAGTCTTCCTCTCCATCCCTCCCCAAACCCTTGGGACCTAGTCTATCACTGATCAATTGACTGTTGTTTTTATTTTTTTCTACAGACCAGAATAAAAGTACTGTTTTCAGTTAATGATTTGCTAGAATAGATTATGCTCAAGATTTCTGATGTTTTTAAAACAGAAGTGTATTATTTAAATAAAATAGTTATTGCAAAGTCCTTTAAACGCCATTAACTTGCTATAGCAATTTTTGTTTTGTTTTAGACAAAATACTTGTTTGCTCTTACATGAACAGTTAGCAGACATTTAAACACAGCTGCCGTAATCCAGATGGAAACTGTTAAACTTTGGCAATTTTACTTAGAACATGACAATCAGGCAGAACTATGATTGTAAATTAAAAGGGACCAGCTTGAGAAGGAAAGAAGGACACGTGTTTTAGCATTTTGGAAGCCTTCATACTGCAGTCATTAATTCAAAATTACTTCTAGGATATTATTTCTGCTAACTTTTGCTTAATGTCTGAATTAAGAAATGCTAGGAAGATCATCTTAATGCTTTCAGATCTAAGAAGTGGGAAGCCCTTTTTTGTGATGTGCCAACCTCACTAATGATGATGTGGTACTGTATCTTACTGAGTAAACCAAATAGAGGGAGCGGTGTTTTAAGAGAACTTCTTCTTTGGATTTTAGTGAGATCTCTAGTTGTAGCTCACCTTGGGAACCTGAGTAAAGAAATAATGAACAGTGCGCATTCTATAACTGCGCTACCCTTCCTTTTATTTTCTTTAGTGATTGGTTGCATTGTTAGTATTTGTTCCATTTACAGCTTGATGGCATATCAGTTTTCTGTTTGGTGAGATTGGTTTCAATTTCAGTTATTTGTTTGTCGCATTAGTTTTCTGGTTACTTTATAGATGTATGCAAGAGAGTTATGGGAGTTAATAGGCTTCAAAAATATCATCAAGTTGAAAACAGGAGAGAAGAGGCATTTCATGCAGGCATAAAAAGAATTGCGATAATGAAGACTTTATTAGCTACTATTTCTTTTCTAACTCCTTGTTCGTATTTTAACTGCAGTAAATACCTATGTGAACCCCATATTCTATTTTCTCCCCTCCCATCCCTACTCCAGTCCTTTCTAGCTCATTGTGTAGTTTATTTTTTTCTGTTTCCTGGAGTTTCACTGAATCTGTGCTATTATTAACACTTTAGTTGAGTAATTTTCATCTCAATATTGCCATTATCTGTACTATATATTTCATGTTACTGTAACATTTAATGTGTTCTGGAAGCTTAATTAGGCAGTGGGACACAAAACATACATGTGTGTGTGTATGCACATGCATGCACACTATATATAGAAGGAGAGTGAGTCCCTCACTGTCTGTATGCATACAATGAAGCAATTAAGCAAAAGTATGGTAAGTGTGGACTAATGATCTACATACTCATTTTACTTTGAGAAGAAATACAAAAGAAATATGTAGTTTGTGGCAAACTGGAAAATATCCATCTAAACTTTTTTTTTAGCTGGGAACCAGAATCAGCTTGCAGCTTATACAGTACTGGAGTCCTTGGTATCAGTAGACACATTTGTTAAAGATAGTCTTAAAAGTGTGATCTCTGAAAAAGACCAGGTTTATTGGTTTTATTTTTTAGAGGCAGATGTATATCAGTGCACTCTTATTGAAGTAACTTATGTCTTCTGAGGAAATGGAGGAATAAATTTGTTCTGTATTAAGTAAAATGCAAAATACAATCATGCAAAGCAACATGGAGGCCAACAATGTCAAAATCATTCCAGTTAGCAGATGAAAGATAGAAATTGGTGCATGGAATTGGAATGAATCAGTGGAATTCTGTTTCTAAATAAGGCCTGGTTATCTGTCAATATTTGCTTTATGCTGGATTGAGGTAAGCAGGGCAGAAACGAGTCCTCTTGCCTTTTTGCAAGACGTTGCTCTAGGTCATTCTTATGTTATAGGAAATGGACGACAATTTCTTGATCAAAGAGAGGTATCAGGCATTTAATTCATATAGCCATATAGTCATATGTACCATCACAAGAGTGATACTGAGCAATTTTTCCTTTTCTGTGTGCCTGTAGATAATTTGCTTGGGCTGTTTTTCTCAGAAATGGGCAATATTGTGCATGTTTAAAGAGACTGCTTTTGATGTTTCTTCTGAAAAAATAGTGTTTACCTTTTAATTTGTTTATCAAGTATTCACAATTGTCAGTTACTGAGTAACTGAATACCAAACCTTGTTTGCAAAAACTCATTCTTAGACATACACTTATAAGAAGGGCAGAATCTAGATGGCATTCAGAAAATTTAAATGGAATTACATTGTTTAAGTTGACATCCTGGGTTAAAATCTGAGGCCAAATCAGAGTAATCAACAATAACATTTTTGAAATATTGTTAGTGTTCATTCCTCTCTCAGGATGAGAACCTCTCTGGAGGATCTGTCTTAGATGCCTTTGAAGACCACTTTGAAGACCAGCTCCCTTGTACTGGGAAACAGACAGTGGGTACTGTCAAGGCGTGAAAAGTCTTCATCATCAGAAATCTTAAAAGGACGAGCCAAGTCTTTTAGGATAGCATCAGATATGCTGCTGTTATGCTAATATCCATTTCTGACAAAAGATATACCTTTTTGGGGTATGTCTCTGGGAAAGCTAGCACCCTCTGCTCATTCAAATTGCACATTAAATTTGGGCCTGCTCTATGGTGACTGTAACAAAACAGTAAAGGTTACTTCTTCTGCAGGCTTTCCAGGCCCATAAAGTTAGTCTTACCCGTGTTACACTATTTAGACCATATATTTTAAGGTATGTTGACAGAGGCTGCAGTGTAATGGAAATATTTGTGCTAGTTTTACCTGCCTGATCAGGTATCTGGAAGTCTGACAAACTCCTGAGCTAGAGAAATTAGCAGAGCTCTCTAGTAGCTGTGATTGGACTGCTCAGTAGGTAGATGAATTTGCTTGGCTATCTCTAGCTTATACTGCAGCATTAACCTAACCTTAATCTTTTTGTGCTGTGCAAAATGCCTTGTTAATGGTATATAAATAATATTTAATGAAATATATCAGAGAAAAAAATGTTATTCAAGTGAATTATACTTGTCAAACTGTTTCTACGTCATCGGGCATTAGCTGTAAATGCTATAGGGACCCATAGCTTGTAAAAGCAGTGATTATTTTGTTACAGAAACTATGGCATAGCGGGAACTATGGAAAGTTAATGGAGTTAATATAAAGTAGATACTAAGATGGCACAGCTATGTCCACAGCACTTCCAAATGAGATTTTTTTTTCTTTTATTTTGAGAGTGAGGAGAGGTTTATAGTGCATGTGAGTGGATTTTTGTTTGTTTTCCCCTTTAATAGTATATGTTCCCAGATATGGAGGCATTCATCCATAGATATAGGACCTTCACATTAATTTGCGTAGGATTTGAACAGAGATCTGAAAAGGCACATCTTCCCTTGGAGAAAGAATAATTAGTGCTTGCAGACAATTCTGTTAGGCCAAATATGTTGATAAGGTGTAAACATAAAGAGCAAAATCAAAGCATATGTGGTTTGACTGCAGGTGTCAAATACTTCCATCTTCTTTTGACTTGCTCATTCAGCACTTGACGAAGTTTAATATTGCTTGATCCTGCACCAGTGTAAGACTGGAAATCGTTGATGCTGCTTCTCTTGAGGTTAATGGAGATTAGAATCATAGAAAAAACAGCCTGTGGCCTTTCTTGCTATTCTTAGAAGCTGAAATTAGTTTTCAATATGATTTTATAAAGCATAAAAGCTTTTATCTGACTTCAAATCTATGAATTATTAGACAAAATATAACTACATAAATGCAAGTGATAGATGTCAAGTGTAAATGTTAAACTTTTTTATTTTACTTGAGACTCTAATATTGATTTTTTTTAATTTATATTTTAACTGCCATGAGCTATTGAAAGTACTTAGTTTGTCACTTGTCACAAAAATTACATTTAGAGAGTTCTGAGCTTTAAAAAAATAAAATTTGAAATTTTCAGGAGATCTGTTTATTTTAAAAGGTTGATTTCCAGAAGATTATTATTGCGGAAACACTGAAAATACACTGAAGTCTGATGTCATTACCATATATGCTATGTTAGTATAACCCATGAGATTGCTACTTCTTGTTCTTAGATTGATATTGATTCCTGTTTTATTTATAAAGAGGAATTGATAATTGCAGTTCTGCAAAATTAGTACACGGGTATGTGTAATACACCAGTAAAGTGCTTTGAAGAACAATTTCAGACACAACCCCATGGAAATCTAGAATATAATCCATTTGCTCCCCCCTCACATTTCATTTAGCATTTCCCTTGTTCGCCTCAGCTACCCCTTTCCTCCTTCTAGCAGACTCCATAATTTTTGTTAAACAATTTTGTTTTCAGGACTCACTTAAGTCATCACATTGACTTGCAGACAGCCAGTGACAGAAAGGTTTAGGGAAAATATGTACAGTAGGAGAGTATGTAAAAGTGAGTATGTGTAAATACAGTATCATTTTCCAAAAGATTCACACAGTACTTAAATTTCTTGGCCATTTTTCAGAGCTGTAACTCCTGCAAAGCTGCAAATCTTGGCTAGTCTCGTGTTTGTGTAAGTTATGTTGGATGTGAGCATTCTATAAATATGCTAAATCCCTTCTGAAATAATCTGTGTTTTGGTTTATGAATTATTGGCTATTATTCTTTGGATGGGCTGTATCTCCACTTTCTTATGCTTCTAAGATCTGGTCAATCTGGTGAATGAAAAAGAGGTTAATTTCAAAGTTAAAACTGTAAGTTGTGGTTCTTAAGTTGCCATCTATAATTACTTTGCCTATATGCATTTGTAAATGAGACTTGAGCTGCAACAGCAACCCCTTTGATTGATTTGAAAATACGGAAATAAATTAACCAGTATAAAATAAAACAGTATCTCTAGCATGAAAAAAACACTCCTATGAACTGTAAACATTCTAATTAAATCTAAACAGTGCTCTCTTGTGATCTTGAGTAGAAAAATCTGTGTAAATTATTTGTTAGCACAGGTATACGAGAAGAAATCGAAGGGACAAGGCAAATCAGACGGCTGAAGTTAGTGTCACATCCAGGTCACAAATGCAAAGAGACTTAAAAGGCACCATTATGTGATGATTCTTTGCTTTGGAAAATAATATTCTGAATTTGGCTTTCAGATCTCATTTGCATGTGGACTATGGGGATAATCTTTTTGTAGGTGTTTTCTGTAGAAGCTTGCAGCAGAAAACACAGCAGTTTTCTAGCTAAAAGTATTTTTGTTACAAACATTTTATCTAGAAATACATAAAAATATAGTATCAATCACATTGAATGGTAACAAGTGAAAAAAATATTGCCTATTTTGCTTATATCAGTTTCCTTAGTCTGGTTTTCTACCTGCTGAGGACAGGTAGAATTATGGAAGTGTGCTAAGCTCATAGTGAAATGGAGTGACTTTCCAAGAATGAAGTTACTTTTCCGAGTTATATGGGCTCAAACCTAATTAGACTTTCAGCTTTTTTGGAAATATTATATATGCAAAGAAAGTAGTTCTCATTTTTGTTTGTTTATGTTTCATTTTGCATTTTTTCTTCCAGAAAGAAAAAAAAAAAAGGGGGGGGGGGAAAGAAGAAATTCGAGATCAGTTTATCCACATTATTGTTGAAAGTAAATTATTTAAAGCAAATGTATTAAGTATAATCAGTATATTGGAATTGTATACTTGTATACCTAAAAAACAAATATAAATAATTGATTTTTCAACACTGACAAATGCATCTAATCTTATAGACAGTAGTATCCTACACTGTAAAGTATTTTCTATGTCTAGTGACATGTCTCTGAAACACAGAAGCAATTTTAGATTTAGAAAAATAAGCCAAAAAATTGGCTAAACTGATGCTTTGTTTAAAAATATTACATATATAAAGCTCATTTCT
This sequence comes from Tinamus guttatus, assembly GCF_059628265.1. NCBI lineage: Eukaryota > Metazoa > Chordata > Aves > Tinamiformes > Tinamidae > Tinamus > Tinamus guttatus. Next base: position 216,360 of record NW_028289022.1, read on the forward strand.
AAAGATGGTACTTAAAGATGAATAACAAATTCATTATTAAGTATTTAACAAAGCAAATTATAACCCCGTTAGTTCATCCGTTAAACAGACTGCTCTCTGTTAAGAGTAAACTTTGTAAGTGAAGGCTTTAGTAGTAAATATTTTAAATGATTTTTAAAAATCTGAAATATAAACCATTTCTTCTGCTCAATAGCATGATATTTCTGCACATCTGTTCTGCTTGGTGTTGCTTGACATGGGGTCTAAATCCAGATACTTAGCCCTGGCTTTGCTTTTCATATATTGTATGTTCTTTGCCAGACCTCTAATCATTTTCATCCAACTTTAAACACAGAAAATAATTAACTTGCATGAAGAGAGATGTGGAATTTCTAGAGGGTCCAGTGTAGAACAACAAAGATGCTTAAGGGACTGAAGCAGCTATCGTCTGAGGAAGACTAAGCAAGCTGCCCCTATTTAGCCTGGAGAAGAGAAGACCGAGAGGGGACTTGATCAATACGTATAAATACCTGAGGGGAGAATGTGGAAGGGAATGGGGTCCAAACTCTTCTCCGTAGTGGCAGAATGACAGGACAAGGGGTAATAGGCACAAATGACAACACAGGAAGTTCCATCTCCATGTGAGGAAGAACTTCTTGACTGTGAGGGTGACAGAGCCCTGGCACAGGCTGCCCAGAGAGGTTGTGGAGTCTCCTTCTCTGGAGAGCGTCAAAGCCTGCCTGGATGCCACCCTGTGCCACGTGCTCTAGGTGACCCTGCGTGTGCAGGGGGGTTGGACTAGGTGACCCCTAGAGGTCCCTTCCAAGTTCAACCTTTCTGTGATTCTGAGTAATGTGAGAAAAGGCTGACATGCACAATGTAGTTGTCACTGATTTGAGGTGATATGGTCTGACCTCCGAGCAAAGTAACCAGTAAAATTTTAATGACAGATTTTTCATCGTAAAACAGTTTCAAGATTTTTGACTCTAAAACAATTTCAAGTTTCTGCCAAACAAGGGCATGGAGGATATCTGAGGGAAGAAAAAAAACAACTGATGGAAAAATGTTTGACATCTCTTCAGAGGAACATCCTCAGAGGGAGGAATAAGTTGGGTTGAAATATATTTGTTCTTAGTAATTGATATCAACTATAGATCATGCAAATTTTAACAAGAGCTCCTAAAACAAGTAGCATTTCAAATGATGGTATCTGGGTCATTATTTTCTTGATATTTTACTCTTTTTCTATCCTGTAAACATCATTTATACTTTTGTTATTACAATTATTTCAAAACAGTAGCACAGTTAGCAAAAGAATTTTATATATATATAACATGCATAGATACTTATTTATACTTAACTGCTGTTATTGTTATAGGGCAGATGATTCCGGAGAGAAGATTTGTAGAAGCAGTGAATCGGCAACATTTTCTGTACGAGATGGGTGACTTTCCAGCAGAATGGGAAGGTAAATCTTGAAGACTTCCGTTTTCTTTTTCAAGATAATGTTGCTATTAAAAATATTGAATCCGAATTCAGTGCATTCCTGACAATATGAAAAGGTAATGAAGACTTTAACAGCCTAATTATTATGAAATTTAGTAAATGAGTAGTTAATAAAAGTGTAAATAAAGCCTGCATCACCATGACTTTCTCCTATTAAACCTGATAATATTTGTGCCTGAGGGAGATTTGATAGAATAACCAAAACTAAATGTGTTAAACTTCCTAATTATGCCTTCACTGCTGTGTTAATTTGTAGGCCAGTGACTGTGGTGGCTGTGGCTATATGTGTGCATGCATGTGCATGCACTGTTTTTTTTGTTTTTTTTTTTCCCCTGCTTCTTTGGTGGTTGTCGGTTTCCTGTGCTCTTCACTGCACCCTGCTGTAGGGACAACTGTCTACAGCCTGTTAATAATTCATCTGTTTGGTTTATTTTCATACCACTACTGATGGAAATTTTGCCTCAAAAAATGGGACGTAGTGAGAAATTCATGGAAGCTAGTGAAATTTCTGAAGAGGATAAACTGCACTGAGCAACCCAAGAAAATAGAGAGAAAGCAGAGAGGAAGAAGTATGAAGTTCCTGAGGTTCTAGGATCTTGAGTGAGCATGGGGCTAGGTGTGGTTTAAAATCCTGCACTCTGTAGGATAAGCAAGGAACCGCTGGACCCACAGGTGTAGTTACCTCAGCATTCACTGCGTGTTTTGGGGAGAATAATATCTAAATGTCTTCAAGGAAGTGCTGGGCTTAAAACAAGCAAAAGGAGATCTTTCCTAAACAATATATAGTTAAATTTGATTCCTTAGCATTGATTGTTCTGCATTCTAAAAGTTGTCTTGAGTTCACAAGATGGTTAAACAAATTCTTGGAAGAAAAATCCATCTTGCATACAGACATCACTTTTGGTTTAATTTATCCATGAAATGCAAATTGGTGGAGACTACTGTGCACTTTGACAAAATCTGACAATATTCTTTGGGCTCAGTATGCCCCTTTCTGTAGTCTGGAGAGAAATGTCAGATGTTCCCATCTTGTCTTTTGTTGGTGTACTCTCCACTCATTTCTACAAATTTTTGTGTGACCAATCAAGGCTGGAACTAAAAGCTTCTCAAAACTGTTTCAGCCCAACCAGCAGCATTTGCCATCAATGGGGAAAATAGTGAAAGACTGAAACTGTTAATAATCTATCACAGCACCCACCGCTGTCTGGCAAATCTCTGTGTAGTTGCTCCTTGCCCTGTATCAGTCTGCAATGGCTGTCTCCTGGAAGACAGCATTGACTTGAAGGGCTCATGACTGGTCAAATCATCTGCTACTTGAGTATGACAGCTGTTTTACAAACACTGAGAAGCATATGTAAAACCTCAAGTAGCTCTGTTCTGCCCATGAATGAGCAGGTCTCATCTGAGACCTGCCGCTACTTTTTAAAAGTCAGAGATTGCAATCCAATAGTCTGTGCTTGCACTTGGCTGGAATTAACCGATCATGAGAGGCATGTATGGCCAGGCTGCCTCCGACGCATTCTCTGGTCTGAGCGCCTTCACAAACAGTTTCAGATAGACTGTTTCTCCCAACAGGCTGGATGGGCCTCTTAGTGCTGCTTAGTGTCGCACTAATAGACCTTAGTGCAAATTGCTGCAATTGTGAATTTGGAGCAGGTACAACATTTTGGATGCATGCTTTTGGCAAGCATCAGTACAGAGACCTCAGGGTCAAGAGTCAGGTGCATCTTCTTAGGCTGATCCATACTGAAGGGTAAATGCCAAATCTGAAATGCCCTTTGGCAAGCCAAGGCATCATAGTCACTTTTCTAGCTTAAAGAGGCAAACATGATTAATTGTTCACATTTTTATTAGCTGCATTTACATTTTTAACACTTCATTGTCTTTGTAACGTTTTTGTTTATGGATCTGTCAGTACTGAAAAGGAAGAATTCAGCGAGGAAGGGAAAATTGAAGTAATACAGACAGGTAATCTTCGATTCTGCAGAATTTCTGTAGGAACAGGAAGATAAGATGCATGCAGCTTTTTCTGTGCATTACTTAGATATGTTTTTAGTACATGTTTCTGACAAACCTATGGATATTTACCAAAAAGGGAAAAAACCTTACCTTTGTTTAATGTTAAATTTAAAATTTAAAAGCTTAGTACTATTGTTTTTATCAAAAAAAAGAAAAAGAAAAAAAAGTGCTTGTTGTGGGCATAGAGACTGTTTAGAGAATAATTGTACCTCTGCTGAAAGTTGGGGTGTGAATTGGGGTTGTGAAATGTGCTGAAGTACATGACTATTTCTCTTCTGTTTCCTGTAGAATGAGAATTTGGGCTGGGTTTTGGGCAGTGCCAGTTGCAAACATAAAATAGGCTGTGACTAAGCAGGGAACTATAGAACAGGTAGATAAACCAGTCATCCAGATTAGAGCCCCAGTCTGTGCAAAGTGCTTCACCACTCTCCATGGAGGGAGCAGGTTCGTGTGTTAGTCCTGAGGGCGCTCCATACCGGGCCGAGGGCTCAGCCCTGCAGAGTTGTACTGCATCTTTATTTTCTCCTGAAGATTTTTAGCTTAAATGCACCACAGGATTAAATCTCCTAGGTAATCAGACCTGCAGATTTTTACAACTGAATGTCTGAATGTCAATCAAGGCTTCTGTAAAACTGAAATGTACTCAATATTATAAAAATAGCCTCACAATGCCTTATGTTCTCCTTGGTCCAGCATTAGTTATTTGTAGATAAAGTCTATTTTCTTTTCAAAAAAAAAAATATGTTTCCTCTTATACCGAAGTATGTTCTCTTTTATAGCAAAGTCCTGTAATCCATGCTCACAATATAAATATTAGATAATCTTGTCTAGATTACGCCTGTTATATTGTACTACATGCTGGGGTGCCTGCGAGTAATACAGATGGAGATAAGAGCAAACCTTCCTGTAAAGGTAGTTCCAAATTCACTTCCTGCATTGCCCTGTAGCATGGGCACGTTAGCTCCTCAGCACATGGCAATAGCGCTGCTGAAAAAAGATAAGTAATTTTGCATATGTGGAGGGATTCATGAGACTGCATGCTTCATGCCACCTCTTATTGCCCATCTACTGCTCCTCCTCTGGTGTCATTTAGTGATTAATGGGAGCCTTAATTTGCATGCTCACTTTTACGCTTATTACAGCGTGTTATGTGCCAGCAGGAGTCTTAAAGTTCACTGCAAATCTCATGCATACTAATTCAAATGCAAATGAATGCTGAGGCTCTCAAGGTATGAAACGTCCAGCCAGCGAGCAAAGTCCTCCCCACAAAAGCAGCACTACAAAAGAGCGCAGAATGCAGGAAGTGCCGTCCAGATAAAACTAGAAGCAGCAGAATAATTAGCTGCAAGTGGAGGCAATATCTTGGTTTCTCTGAGGCTTTTTGGGGAGAGCCAAGGAAGACTGTTTGGTTGCACTCAGTCCATCCACGCTGCTTCCTCTGCTTTACCAGGTTTAAAGCATCCTGCCTGGCAGTGTGAGAGTGCGGTGTCCATTGACAGTGTAGTGCTTGTGTGGAAGCCTTTTCTAGCTGTAACTGTCACTAGATGCTATTTAAATGAGTATGTGTGTGTTTCTATTGTTCAAATAATAACTAATGAAGCACCTGCTTACCTGGTTTCCATCAGTAAATGTTTAATTGTAATATAAATCTTTTTAGTGATTTAAAACTGTGTTGACTAAAGGAATAAAGGAGATTGCAAAGAAAGGAGGAAGGGGTAAGACTTTTCCAAAATGAAATTGCATATATTACTTGATGTTTTAAAAGTGACATGAAGTAAGTCTTAAAAATTCAAGCACAAGAATGCTAGGTCCCATTTAATTTGTTGGATTTTGTTAAAACCAGTGTTAAATTAATGAGAAATCAGCTGGGTAAGCAATACACATGAAATCATACATTTAAATGTTTGTTACATCTGGAAAGAAAAATAGCATGGTGATTTACCATGGATGTATTTAAATAGGTACAGTGTAATAATGGAATGTTTGATATGAGAAATCTTCCTAAACCGAGGATTGTGTTGCTGCTTGTGAATGTTGGTATTAATTGAGCTCTATTAATGGATGAAAATATGTTAGATAATACTCCTCACAGTAACACCCTTTACTGTTCTACTTGTGGCTTGTTGAACTGAGGCAGATAATAAAATGATAAAATCTTTGATTAGAAGAAATCTGAAAGTCATTTATCACATAACTGACTAGAAATCCTATCTGCCGCTGAGGAAGAAGAATCTGCTGTAAACTTTATATTTTCACAATGGTTTCTAGCTGCAATTAAATTTTTTAGGATTTCAATTTTTAATTTAAGAATGATTAATTGTTTAATTAAAATGCAACTGTGAAAATAACTGTCATTTTAGGAAAATGTTGGAAGTCCTTAGGTGCTTGGAGCTATGGAATTGAAACACTAGTGTTGTAATAAAAATCTTTATGTAATAGAGAAATGTAATCTGGAAAGGAGAGAGAAAATGATACTCTGAAAATAATCCGTTAGATTTTGAGGACTTTAAGCTTTTTTCTCTCCTTTTTTTTTTCCTTCTCTATAGTAGAGTATAAATTCGTGTGTGGTAGAAGTGTGAACTTGTGCCTAATTTTTGTTAGACTCAAAAGACCTGGGAAAAACTGGTAGGGAGTGATGTTTGTAAGTATGCTGATGCCATGTAAGCACACAATTTCAAGAAAGGGTATTTTAGAATTTTTATTTATTTATTAATGGAAAATGTCTTCAAGAAGTGTCTGATGGACAAAAAAAAAAAACAAAACCAAGACCTTGTTTCATATTGTTGCACACATTTCACCACTAACCTTGAGTTACTTAACCTTGTAGTCCTGGCCAGACTCCAAGCTATATAACCCTATTTTGCCTACCTTGATCCCTTTCTCATGCTAATTAGAAGTTATCCCTCATAAAACCAGTTTCATAATGTTGCTAAAGCAGAATGATGCTTGTTTCACCCTCACATTTTCATTAGTGAGGTGAAATTATGACTCTGTATGTTAGAATTTTGTCTCTTTCCTCCTCCTACAATTCTTCTCAAAATATATAAATGGAACTAGACAATTAAAATCTGGAATAGTTCCTTCGTAAAGCATTTCTAAAACTTTACAGAGAACTACAAAACAGACCAGGAATTTGACTGGGTGATAATGAACATGTCATTTTTGCTCTAATCTTCCTGCTCAGTAACAAATGTCTTAATTATCCAAACATACAAAAGAACATTTTGTCATATATCTGTGCTTGGATCTGGCTTTCCTTATGTTTGTCCTTCTGTTCATTACTGGCCACTTGCATCCTGCTACTCATTCATTTGAAAAATATGAGCAGAAGAGACAAATGTCTACAAAATACGCAAACGGACATCTACCAATTCTGTGCATTGAGAAGTCATGAGAAAGTGTTACAGTAGTTGTACTTCTAAAGAATGATGAGTATTGACCTGTATGAGTATTCACTGGCAATCAGAGAATGTGTTTGTCTGATAACACCTGCAGTGGAGTTGGAGCTGTCTGTAATAATTCATTGACTGAATGAGCCAAGATATGACACTTCTCAGTCTGTGCTGGAGTCCCTTTGGGTTGCTGCAACCAATCATTTATGAAATAACAGGCTGTGTTTGAGGTTCAAGTGGGCAAAGATCTATTGGTTTTTGGTTCATAATTGAAATCCTGAACTTCAGGAAATCAGAGTTGATGCTACTTTAGCCGAAAAAACTCCGCAGTTGTCACATCCAGCATGAATTGGCTGGCAATGGAGCAGCTTTCCCTTCTCTCTGTGAGGACACCTCCTCATTGATACACTGGTACCACCTCCTCCAGATTTTGTCCTGCTTGTTGCAACCCTGAAGAGAAGATCTATCCAGAGCTAATGTAAGACTTAAGCTTTTATGCTGTAATGGCCAAAAGGCAGAGACAGGAGCCCTTCTCTGTAGAGCAATTTCACTCTCTTCCTGTCTTTCACTCTTCATGCTGTCATTTTTCTCTGGTGAAATTCAGCCTTGTACTACAAGCTCAGCAAAAGGCCTTGGCACCACTTGAGCCCTGCTTAAGCCTCATGTTGACCCTGTACAGGTGTGTGCAAGCTCTCCTAACAGAGGCGAATTCTTCCTCTATGAAGATTGAGAATATTGACAAAGGAAATAATTTCTTGGTCTTTATATTTGGGGAGTTAATATTATGCTTGCCAGGCGGTAGCACATTTTATGTAAATACTTACTTTCCATTACAAATTTATTACAATTTTGAATTATAATACTGTTTGTCATCTTTGAAATAATTCATCTGTTTTTTTTTTTCTCATTTGCAGCTTGGATAAGAAAAAAAAGAAATGATCCACCCACCATTGAGGTGAGAGATGAAATGTCTTTACATTTTCAATTGTTGTAGTTAAATTATAGTAATTCATTTATAATGAACTTATTTGTCCAACAATTTTTCATTTTCATGAGAAAAATTTAGTATGTTGCTTGCCAAATTTGTGAAATTTTATATGAAAAGATAGAAGGTGGAAATCTAAAGTAAAGGGTTGTTTAATTGTTTCTTTTATGGAAATCTGTGTAAAGTTAGATTCTGGAAGATGACCATGGTCATCCGAGAGTTTAATTAAATCAATTCTGAAGTTACTGCTGTGAATTTTTAAAGCGTGTCCTCTCTGCATTGATCCATTCTGCTCTTGCTGGTTGACATTAAAATGCAGTTTTGCAAATCCAGCTGCCAGCATACCCATCAGCACAGCAAAACAAATTGCATTAACATTTTACAAAGCTAATGAGACGGGGGAGTTGTTGCCTTGACTTTTCCTGTAAGTGGTTTTTAGTGGAATAAAACAGTGGAAGTCTTTCATGCTGCTGACTTTGTGAAGAATGGAATGAATTTGACCGTTGATCTGCGTGTGTGTATATGTACACAGAGGTGTGCACTCTCCACACACCCGCCTCCCTTGCCCCGTGTTTGTGTGACCAAGTAGAGGAAGTAGAGAAGGTTCAAGCTAGCATCCACAAGGGCAGGTATTTGGCTTGCATCAGCAGGAGGAACTGCATCAGATTGAGGAAGGCTGTGTTGGCAAGCTCTAGCCGAGGGCTTGGGCACTTAGATCTTCTGAAATGCACTGCCTGTGAAAAGCAGTCCAGCCTGCCTGTGGGTTTAGGTGCCCTGTTCAGGAAGTCTGTCAGCTTGTGTTCACAAGCCATAACTCACAGAAATGAGTTCACGTGCAACTTGCAGCTTTTCATCTGTTTTTGTCTGCCGGTGTTTCCCAATTTCCACTGAGATTATAGAGGTTATAACATACCTTAGAATGCAAGAAAACTCTGTTAAATTTATCCTATAAAGGATAATTAACATTAAGGAAAAATTAACATTAAAGGAAAAATTAACATTTTTTTTTCTTTATTTTAACCTTAAAAGAAATACTAAACACTTTTTCCTTATCCTAGTTATATGGCCTGAATTGATTTTTCAGGAGATGTCTGTCTCAGCTTGGACGAATCTCATTTTAAGAATCTCTAGCCCATCCTTACTGTATACATATAGCTTCTATTGTTATATTCTTATGACACATGGAGGTAAGGGATGATTCCTGTCTATTGCCATGTTATTTCTGTGAACCAGGTGGCCGTGATAATTTTGAGCTAAGTAGAATCTGCCTCAGCTTGGGCAGTCACATTTTTGGAGCTGCTGCAATAAGATTTCTTACAGCGCTGGAGGTGTCAGATCCTTCTCAAAAGAAGGAGTAAGGTGTCTCTGTAGGTGAGAGACGTCTAGATCAGTAGTACTCTAAATATTTAAATTTTCAGAAAAAGCAATTTATGCAGAATAAAAAACTTACTGAAAGTAATGATGCATTCAGAATTATAGGACTGCTTATACCTTCAGCTTCCTGAGGTAATGGATCCAAAAATTATTTAGCAGCTAGATACTTTGCCTGCAGGGCTGTGCATTGACCTTATCAGAGCAGAAGTGATATACTAGAAATCTGAAAAGTAGTTACCTTTTCTTTCAAGTAATCACTAAAGTTGTTCCTTTTTGCATATAAGAAAAAATAGTTTAAAATCTATGTATGTAAAAAAGTGAATATTTTAGCAATAACACAACAAACATCTTGGGTATTTAATGGTGTATTTACAATTATCTTATTCTGTATTAGCATGGGAATGATCTACCATTTGTTCCAATATAAAATCCTTGTGCCACGGTAGACCGTTCTTACAGACGTAATTATACTAGTGAAGTAGAGGTTGAATACTGTTTGGTCCCTTTATGTTGTACAGATTATGTTTTGGCTACATACACTTTACTAGCTGATACTCTCTATTATATTTCCTTTTTAACAGTAATGCTGATATGGTAAACTACTGTTTGACAGCTATGGAATGAGGGAGTATTTGTGACCATATTTCATGTTGAAACCCTGTAAGGCAAATTTCCTTTTTCTTTTGCATATTTCTCATCAGGCTAAAACAATTTCTGAAAGAAGGATGTAAAACCCACACGTTTTGAGCCTTAACGACATTTTACTGTCTACATCACATTGTAATGCCACAAAAGAACACTACAGTTCCTAAAGCATTAATTTATTTCCTCTCTCTGTGATCTGCTGGATCACTTTTTCCCCTTGCCCCATCCCCACCAATCCTGTGTCCCTTGCCTGTCATTTTTTTCCCTTTCTTTTTATTATCATATCTACCTTATCATATCTACAATTAAACTTTGTTTAATTTTCGGTTTCCCCATTCTGTTTCGTTTGCTTACCCATCCCACTTTAGTGTATCATGTTTGTGTTTTATAGTTTTCAGACTTTCTTTCTGTTCAACTTCAGTTATTGGATAATAGTGGTTGCCAAAGTGCTTGGACTGTCCGCTAAATGAAATCTGTGGTCAAACTTGGAGTTGAAAATCTTGCTGGTAGGATAAATGACTGCATTTTGGGAACCAGGGATTTGATGCATAGTGCAGGCCAACAAAGTATTATATCAGAGTCACCATTACACATCAGTCACTTACGTCTTCTGGCACTGACCTGTACACCTTAGAATATTTTGTACTTGGGCCTTTTTTTTTTCCCCCTAGAAATACCTGCTGATCTCTTCCTTCATAGTTTTATTTTTCTGTTTTTATATAAAATAAAGGTTTTTTTATATAAAAGGCATTGATTGAAATCTCTATTGTCCTCAGATTCCTTATGGTAGAAATGCAGCACTGAGTTCACCAGATAAAACGCTGAGTTTACCAGCGCTGAGTTCACCTTGCCTGTTCTGCCTTCTTTCTCTCTGTTTTAGGAGAGCAGGCACCTAGACCAGTACCTTTGTGTGCTGGGCCAGCCATAAACTGAAAATGTTGCTCATCACATGGGTCATTTCTAATCTGACCAGTCATGTGAAGCATGTTAGTGTCTGGAAGTCTTAGACTTTAAAAGCTAGCTTTTGGGGTACTGAAACAGTTGGCTGCCTTTTGATTTTATTACAACTTGAAATATGCCAAGTCTTGTTCTCAACTTGGTTTTGATGGTGGTGATAACTCTGCAAATGAATGCAGATCAAGTTGTTTGAACATATTCAGTTCCCATGGTAATAAGAGAGCCCTTTCGATAGAGAATTTTGGCTCATATCCCCACCTGGTGTAAGCATGCATGCGTGCCTACATCTGTATATAGGCGTGTGTGTGTGTATCTATTTTGATACACAAATACTGGTTTATAGTAGGTAAGACTCTGTGCTTGTATATGTATGTTTGCATTGCTATGTTATTCTATGTTACATATATATTCTATATATATGCATATTATGTGTGGCAATATATGGTCTGAGGAGAATTTGTCATTACATTTGTAGCTGTAAACTATAGTTGAATCAATTTAACAATAATCATTAAATATAACAATATTTCCTTGTTATGTTATGTTAGTTTACCTGCTAAGCATTCATGTTGTCAGAATTTTTTAACACAAGTTGCACTGGGATATAGCAGTTGTCCTATACAAATATTTTATGCAAATGCATGCAAAATATATTTTAAATATCTTTAATTTTTTTTTAATATTTTAAAACACTTTTTTTATTCCTGCATGCTGTCTCACATACAATTCTATCTTGCTGTTTTTCCTTCTGGCTCTATATTTTACTCCTAATTTTGAATCATTTATAATTGTATGAATTGACTGTTATATTTCTCCTGTTTCAGTTGCAAAAGAGTGAAAAAATATTTGGGGATGGGGAAATCTATCTCCTGAGGTTCCCTTTTGGGGATCATGCTGCCCTTCCATTACTGAACAGAAACCTCCCCAGATTTAAAAAATGTTTAACACCATTGTACCTGCAGATGCAATGTGGTATGTCTGGTATGTCTTTTTTACTGCTTTCAGTAAAATAGCCTCATGAATTCCAAAGACAGTTCTCTTGATAAGAACTTTCCAAGATTTCTAAGAACTTTGGTGACCACTCAACTTTATATGGTATCCACATGCCCTCATTGCATATCCACATTGCTGTATTCTATATCTTCTATATTGACTCTGAGTTTTATTCCTTTTCTTAAAAAAAATAAGTAAAATGAAGTTTGAGATAGCATTATATAATTATATTAAAAATTAGGCAAATGTTTGTTTTCTGCTATCCTAGCTGGGGTAGTGGCTGATGCAAAAACAGTTGTAAGATGTCTCTCATCTCTATATGATCACTGTGCAACATGTAGCCATTTTTTCCCCCACCTTGATAGTAGGAGTTTATAATGAAAATTGACTGAGATAATTTATATCTAAGAAGTACTGAGTCCTTAATTGCTAAACCTGTTTAAGAATTAGGTGACCTATTTCTGAGTCTGTAGCAAACCTTAAAAATTATCGGGCATCTAAAAAAAATCTGTACAAAACCTGCATTTGATTTCTGTAACACTACTGATTTAAGGGTAACATTTGTTGGAGCCTTTAGAGAATTCTCTTCTCTGTAATGTGAAGTATCTGGGTAGATTGTGGTAGGTTTTTGTTTCCTTTTGCTTTTCTGTTTTGCTTTGAGGTTTCTTTTTCCTTAACAGACCTTGTAGCTACACACTAATTCTGACAATGTCCTGCAGTTGTAAGAATAATAAGAATATTTGGGTAACTTGGCATGTACATGTCCTTGTCTGTAACATGGACTGAAATAATGTTACAGGCTGTCTTGGGGTGCTGCAGAGCATGCAAGGGAAAAACAAGGTTCTCATGGCAAAGACTACAAACATTTGTGTGGAGAGGAATGTGGTTCATTTCTGAACTTGTCACTGTGATACCCTGCATTGCCAGACATGTATCTATAGTCAGACTATTCTATGAATACAGGTTTTTAGACTAGAAGCAGCCTTTACTGTAAGCTACAGGCTACTTCCTCCGTTATCCATATGGGGCTGGGTAGCTGGGGGTATTCTCATTTTAAACTGAAACTTCACTGTTGCTTTGTTATGCATGTGTGTGTATGTTAATGTTTTATGGGAGCTAAAGTAAATTGCATGTTCCTTTTACTGAAGTCAAGAGCCTGAAAATAGTTTTGAGTAGAAAATATCACAGTAAGTGATTATTTTTCTCATCCATTATGTACTTGATGCACAATAATAAAGCTAAATGACTCCTAGATTGCACAGTTGGATACAAGGTGAAATGTTAAAAGAAGAAACTTTTTATGACAGCTCCTGTCTTCTTTCAAACTATTTCTAGCATTTCCATAATTATCTGTTTTGACAACCTCCTTGTCAAAGGAGGAAAAAAATGTACTTCAGTGAGTGTAATAAGTGTAAAGTTTCAATAATTGTTTTTGCCCCCTTCCCCCCCCAAAAAAAAATACTGAAATTACATTCTGTTTAGTTGCATAATGCATACCTACTTTTTCGATTTGTTTCATCATAAATGTTATTTATTTGAAAGGTTATGTGATCAAAACTATCTTCAGTCATGGAGATTGGTTTACATAAAATTCACATTCCTTGAACCAAAACGGGATGAAATTTATAAAAATTCTTTGGGGCCGACTGGCCCTGTGCCACAGCCTGGACTCCTCAACGGCCGGTCCTGTCCTGCCCTGTCCTGCTGCGGCAGGCCCATGCACTGCCCTCCTCGCTGCCCTATCCTGTCCTGTCCTGTCCTGCTGCAGCAGGGCTGTATGCTGCTCTCCTCACTGTCCTGCCCCGTCCTGCCCTGCCGCGGCAGGGCCGCATGCTGCTCTCCTCGTTGCCCTGTCCTGCCCTGTCCTGCCCTGTCCTGCCCTGTCCTGTCCTGTCCTGCCCTGTCCTGTCCTGTCCTGCCTTGCCCTGTCCTGTCCTGCCTTGCCCTGTCCTGTCCTGCCCTGTCCTGCCCTGTCCTGCCGTGGCAGGGCCATGCACTCCCTCCTCGCTGTCCTGTCCTGCCCTGTCCTGTCCTGTCCTGCCGTGGCAGGGCCATGCACTCCCTCCTCGCTGCCCTGTCCTGCCCTGTCCTGTCCCAGCAGGGCTGGACACTGCCCTCCTCGCCAGCCTGCCAGATGTTGTACTGTCTATATATGCATATGTTTAAGTGGTTGTTACACGCAGTTTGATTTGTTGAAAGGTAAAAGGAAGCTGCTCTACAAAGCCTGTAGACAATGAAAGATAACCTAAGTTGAGATGTTTTCAACAAAGATCATTCAGATCTGTTTGCTTTTGAAATATGCAGGGTGTGTTCTCCCCCAAAATAACCCTGAAGACTGTGTTTTAATGCTGTTTAGAGGAGATATCTCTGACCAGTTGAGTAAAATCTGAATAAAGCAAATTGTACACTGACTGAAATTATTTAGTCAGAGTGTTTTTTATAAAATCAATAGTCAGCTGGCCTACGATTTGATTTAAATAAGTATTTTAGCAAAACCATTCTCATTTACTTCTCTTCTGATTTTGCCATGCCCTGGCACAGCCCTTCACTTACTGCTTTAGTGATCATTCCTCACTGCTGAGCTCATGCCCAGACACTGGCTTAGCATTACCTGCCTTGGGTAACAAAAATCAGTGCTTTCCAGTGACCATATTCTGTCTGCCTTGTAGTCTAGAAAGGTATTGAAATATCCTGTTATTTCATCTTTCCTAATTAGCTCATGGAAGTGGGAAATGAAGTTCAGTTAACCAGTTTGGCAGTATTATAAAAGTAAATGCTTTGCTGTAAGTTGTAGCACTTTTCTCTGTTTTTAGTTAATTTGTCAGTAAAATAATATTCTGACATTGTAAACTTTTCATATAATAACAGTGAACTTAATTAATACTATTTCAAAATTAACTTTTCCCTTTTTACTTACTAATTTATTAATTTTAAATCAAAAGAGTTCTGCTAACTTCTGTGTATTCATACTTAACAAAGGTTCAAAGTTCAAGTTCACTCATACTTAAACATAAAATATTCAAACTTAGGCAATAAAATGCAGGTCTTTATGAACATGAGCTGTGTGCACAGTCAAATAATACTTGCTCTGTCCATATGTTTCGCACTTCTGGCATCAAACAGTATCCAGCTAACCCTGTTCAATATGGGAGAAAGCAGGAGTGTGTTTCAGAGTATGCACCTAAGATAATTGAAGATGTTGGAACAGTTTCTACAACTATACAGAAAAGCTTGAATCGCAGTACAAACTCACTTCAAATGAAGTATCTTTAATAATGCACAATTATTTATGGGTTTGGGTATAGGGTGTTAAGAAAATCATCTGGAAAGAATAAAAATGAATGTTGTCATGTGAGTATTGCATGTCTAAACTCCTGTGTCCATAGAGTTATGTGCTCCCAGGTCTCAGTTGTCCTTTACTTTCAGGAAAATCAAAATGTTTCATGAAAGGTAGTTGCTATAATGCCCACAGAAACCTTGAAGACTTAGAGGGAAACACTGAGGAAGTAAAAGGAAAGGAAGAAGGATTTCTTAAAAACAAAACAAAATAGCCCTATGGATTGTGGGGTTCAGTGGTGATACAGGAGGGAAAGGTTTATTTGCCTGTGGAGAAGAATAGTAAGGAATGTGTTTCTGCAAGGACTAGTCACTACTAAGCAAGACCCCAGCTAGGGGAACAAGCAGATATAGAGAATTTTTTCACATCTCCGGCTTTTTCCTGCTAGGATGAAGTGAAATTTCTGCTATGTCTGCATTTAATTTATTCTGTAAGGCTGCAAGTTGATTAGAAAACTGCAAAGCGGCAACAAGGTGAGAACGGAAGAATGTGCCTCTCCAGTCTACCACCTGCCAAGCAGCGACTCCGCGCAGTCCTGTAGCCACCCAAGTCCTTGCATTTGAGACAGATTTCTTGAATTTCTTCCATGGAGCAGAATGTGAATATGGTTTCCGAACAGGAGATAATGCCTTGGTAATTGCTGCCAGAGAGAAGCGGGGCAGTATAGAGAGTTTGCAAGTGTTTGGGAGAAAGATGGAAGTTACAGAAGGTCCTCACTTTCTTCCTCAGATGTAGGAGATGGACACGGAGGGTTCAAATGCCAGGGGCAAGGAAAAGCCAGATCTGTTTTGCAGCACTGCACAGGGGAGGCAGCAGCGGGTTGCATGCTCTGCTGGCGCTGCCAACAGGCTGTGTTTCATTCTTGGTTCGTGGAGGCGCTGCCATTACCACGGTAAACTCCACAGAGCCACACTGGTGTTTCCTTAGTAATAATGTTAAGTTCTTCAAGAAAACATTAGACAGCATTTTCTTAAACACTGCCTTGCTAAGAAGGGAAGATATTTTCACCTAAATCACATAAATAGCTGTAGTAGTAGTAATAGTTTTTATTCTACATCCCACTTAAATTGTAGGAGTCATTGCTGGACTTAGACCTGGCCTCACTGGGTCTGCCTTGTTCCAAATGTTGGGAGTTAAGGTGATCATCTAAAGGTTGGGTTTTCAGTAGGTCTAAAAGGTGGCTGATTGTCTTTTGGCATGCTTCATTTTTTATTTTTGCAGAATAATCCTAATCCTCAGGTTTCCATTTTAATTCAAATGACAAATAGCATTTCTAATATTCTTTGGCTGTCATGTGGCCTCCTGAGAATTGCAAAGTCAAGGAGTTGATATTTATTTGTACGCAGAGCACACCAGTAGAGAATGTTGAAAGGCTAAAGCGAGCACTGTGGCCGCCAGTTATCTGGTAGATGTAGTACATGTGTTAGGTAGATGCCATGTTTCTCCTAATGGTCAGAGCACATTATAAATCCACATTCGTATGTTTCCTCAGAAAGCTTCTTGATGTGTTTCCTTGGACAGTTGCAAATTAAGCTAACCCTTTTATAAAATATGCCAGCTCATCTCGGAGGAGGAGAAAGATAACAGATATGAACGGGGCGGTGTCGTCCAAAGTGCAGCCAAACGAGCTCTCCCTCCCTGAGCGTGGCGAGCAGGACGGAAGCGGCTCCCGCAGGAAGCAGGGCCCATGGGGGCTGAGACCACCTTTGGGAAGAGTGGTTCCAGCCCCATTATAAAGATAATTTATCCCATAATATGCACACAATAGTTTAATGATTTTTTGCATCATGATTAATTATCCTATTGAAATTTGGAATTACATTTATTTTTCCTGTAATGGCAGGAGAACCTCAGTCTGGTAACTACTCAAAACTGCAGTGGTTATGGTAACTGAAGCAATAGTATTTAGAAATCAGTGGTGAAAAAATACTTTTCCTAGAAAGGCTCTAGAATAAAGCAAACTATTTGCTGGTGACCTATTAAAAAAAAAAAAAAAAAAGGAAAGAAGAAAAAAGGGCTCAGTACCCTGTGAGGCACTTTCACAGAACAAACTCATCAGTATCAAAGCATAAAATACTAAGAAAACTTTTACATATTTAACCCAGTTTTTGTACTGTGCCAAGTACAAGATTCCTGTTTCATATTTATCCTAGGGTATGAAGTCTTATTTCACTATACATATAAGTGGTGTGAATTTCATGCATCAATTGGATGTACAGAGTCTCCTTCGCTTGCACTTTTTTGCCCTGATGTGATTGTATAGATTCTGAACAAGTCACCTCAGTATTTTTTAAGACTGATGATAATCACTTCTTACATTTTTTCCAAGATCAGAATGTTTATTTTACTAAATCAGAACTATACTTTGACCAGTGAAAGCTCATTAAATAGTCTTAGCTGAATCTGAAAACCAGATGACAATTACCCATCCAAGTATAATATGGACTTTTAAAGCATTTGGAATTTAATTACAGCTGTTATCTGACTGTATAAAGTAAGGTAGGTAACAGTGCTAATGCAGTCCCTGTAAAAGGTTTGAAATTAGTAAGTAGCTGTTCACAGTAAATGAATTCCGTTTGTTTTTAATAAATCATTTGATACTTCAGACTCTTCAGATATTACAAGGGTATATGTCCTTGTTTCTCAAGAGTTGTGTATTACAAGCACTGTAGGAATAATTACTTCGAAATCAGTAAGTTTCTAATAGTTTTGTACCGGCAAATGAGGATAATTGAGGGCAAAAATGAAAGAAGTAATAATTAATTTATGTTATTTTGACTGCTTAAAATTTGACCTTGTGACATTTCACAACATTTTAATGTGCATAGGGGAGAATCCCTTCCCCTGCCACCTTTTCATTGAAAACATGTTTGTATGTTATTTGTGTATTTTTGTGCTAAGTTATGTAATGTATTTTGGCTCTGATCTGTATGTCTGTGAATTTAGATATAAAGACAATTATAAAGGAAGAAAAATATGTTAATTTTCATGATATCTCTGGGTAATCTTAAAATAATTTTATATGCTCTTAAATGTTGTGCATGCTTGTAACTTCAAATCATTGGCGTATTGCATTTACTTTAATACCCTTCCTAAAACAGTTTCATGGATTTCTGCTCAGAGAGGTATACTGGCCTAGTTTTTCCTATATTTGGCATATACTTGTAACCTGGAAAAGGCTGTTCAGCCTTTTCTCTTATGTATCACAGTTCTAAATGTAGCCAGCAGCAGCTCCCTCACAACATGGTTTTGGTTGCTGCTAAGTTGTATTTGGGTTCACAGTATGATGTAAATTCATCCCAGCTTTCTTTTCCTTCTAATAAACCTCACCATCTGCCCTACCAAAGCACAGAGATATTTTGTTAGCTGTATCTGCAGATCATCCTTCCTCTAGGAAACATGATAACAGATGAAGGATGAACCTCGTTTTTTCTTGTAGCTTTTTTTTTTCCTTTTTTTTTTTTTTTTTTTTTGTTTGTTTGTTTGTTTGCATTGACTTTAAGAGTTCTGTGGGTTTTCCTGTATACAACTTACCAGCCTTTCCTACCTGCTGTTTTTCTGCTGTTCGGTGTACAAGTTACTAATCACACTTGCTTCAGCTCATAGCCTTGATACTTCGTTGTGGTTCCACAGTAGCCAACTTGCAGTTCACTAGTGGTCACCTATACTGGTGAATGTCTAGCTTCAACATGTACCCAACTATATTTCAAAATAGAGTTTCGTGAAATACTGTCAGCAGTTTGTAGAAGCTGCTGTGAATAAAGAGCAGAGGCTGCTGGCCAGGTGGCCGCCAGGCGAGGACTCGTCAGAGCGCACTGGCGCCCGTTCTCCTCTGCATCCCTGTTGCGTTACTTTGTGTCCTCTCCCTTGGAGAGTTTTATATCCATTTGCTAGTGTTTTATTTTGTTTTGCTTTCTCTCCAGCTATTATTACCATCTCAGTAATTCTCAGGGTTCTTCTTTTTTTATTATTTTTTTCAATTCTTCTCAGCAAAGCAGAGCCAGGATTGCACACCAATAGTGCCCAAAACTGGGCCCTGGTCACAGATATCTAAACTCAGAGGTACAGTGAGTTATAAGGATAAATATCAGGAAATTCTACACAGAAAATGATGTAAAATGTAACCTGATTATTAATACATTTTTCGCAGTAACATTTGATACTGACGTATTTAATCATTTTTCCCTTTTGATCCAACAGAACAGTGAAACTAAGACACCACAATGCAGACTGATAGTCTGATCAGCACACTAGGAGCATTTTAAACAAGGGCTGAAATTCAAGTTGTACAAAACAGTTAATTTTGCAGTTTAACAATTAATCATTTTATTTTACTTGCTTACCTTAAAACGTGGAGTGTAAAACAAGGAAAACAAGGACTGCTTATGTGTTTTATTCCAATATCGTATACTATATTTATTTCTATTTTATCTAAGTATCCTTTTCTACTGTGTTTCTTTTATTAGGAGATTCTTAGGAATGAAAGTTATAGAGAAGAAATGAAACAGAAAATCAAAGATGTAGCTGAAAAGGACAAGCTGCTTCAGGCCAAGGAATACAAGGCAGGACTTGTTGCAGAACCAGTTCGTACTCATGTGAAGGGCCACGCATCAGCCCCCTACTATGGAAAACAGGAGCCTTCTCAGGATCCCACGAGCACTGCAAATACTTTTCAGCCAGGTTCCTGGATGCCGCCAGGCAGCAGCAGCAGTCAAAATAAATAAAGAATTTATTAAACTGAAGTACAGGTATTGCCAATGGATAAATATTTTAAAGGAGAACACAATCACTGTATCCTGTGTGTGCAATAAAGTAATATTAAAGCTATGTTTATTTTTGCAGAATTGTTACAATAAGCTTAATTATCACAAACCACTTTTAAAATGTTTGGATTTAGTGAAAGAGAGGATATATTACTAGGGACTAGTTTGGGTTTTTTTAAACAGTTGCTATTCTTCGATTGTTCATTACATCTCTTTAGTAAGAGGCTTTCTAGTTAAATGAACAAACAGCTTTTGTAAAATGATTTATTTTTTACTTTTTTGAGACACAGTTTAAATATAATGAATTTTAGTTAATTACTACACTTAAAATGATCTTAGATCTCGAAGACAGGCTTTTGGTCAATGTAGTTCCTTAGAACAGTGCCTGTATATCCAAGTTGTTAGCCTTCCTCTGGGAACTGCATGGTTTGGTCTAGCTGATCTCCCTAACCTTAAGTAACAGTGCAGTGACTATGCTTATCAGTAATTTTAGACATATAGTTATTAACTTAGGAATTAACTTAGGCTGACTTAGTCAACATTTTTGATAGCCAAGAGTAAGCAGAACATGCAACCAGTTAAGTACTCTAATAAGGTTTAGAAGCACTAACTACAGCTAAGGAGAAGTAGC
This sequence comes from Tinamus guttatus, assembly GCF_059628265.1. Lineage (NCBI taxonomy): Eukaryota > Metazoa > Chordata > Aves > Tinamiformes > Tinamidae > Tinamus > Tinamus guttatus. The sequence goes on from NW_028289022.1 coordinate 236,941, forward strand.
AAGTGTGTTCTTCCTGGCAGAAGAGACTGCCAATTACACCCAAAAAGAACGGCAGTAGCTTGTTCTTTTCCTTTCTCTGCCACACAGAGTTGTGCCAAAGCCGCACAACTTTGGTAGGCAGCCACACCTACCAAAGCCGCTAAGATCTCACTTGGCCTAAGGGTTGTTTTATTATTATTATTTCTGAGCATATGCTGGGACTTTACTAGATTCTGTTATATATATATATATATATATTTGTTATATATATATATATATTTGGCTGTAGTTTACATATACACAGATTATTTGCATAGTGATTATGCTTGAGATTTTGAAATCAAAATAAAGCGCACACATTTCTGAAAAAGTACCAAATTTATTTATGCAGTGTAGTCTGTTCCCTTCTGTGTTCTAATCCATGTAGATATCAAAAGTAACAACATACAAAGAAAAACATTGGAGATGAGATTTAATTCTGGAAATCATAAAATCTGTAAACATTACATTCTAACAATGCTTGCTTTCATCAACAAAATGGAAAGAGGGTCAAAATATAGTGTCTGCATAGGAATATTCCACGTGTTTCTTATTTCTGTTAAACTCCTCACTTTTAATCCTGCTAGGATCAATCCCCTCTCTAAATCTAGATCCACTTGAGCAGTGTATCTCTGACTTATCTGAAAAACAAACAAACAAACAAAAACCCTACACAGTGAATGAAGCGATGCCGGGAAGCGTAACTGTGCTGCTGTTTAGACGCATGCTGAGTCTAATAACCTAGACTGCCTCTTTAGTCTAATAATAAAAATTAAGCTCTCAAAAAGCTAATCATTTCTGTTTAGGATGAATTTCAATTAAGGTTAAATGACTTTGGAGTATTTATAACCCAAACCAAACCTGGATTTTTTCAGAATGCAACCTTGAAAGCAGCAAACTTCAAAGGCTGTGAGGCCACCACCACAAACCCTGAACTCAGAAGGTCCTATCTAGCTATCTACCCTTCTATGTAGAAGGTCCTATGTAGCTAGGTTGGGAAGTAGGAAGAAATATCACCAATGTGTGTATCCTCAACAGATACTACCCTGCATCTACGAGCTATTGGCCACTCACACAAAGGACACTAAACGAGGTGGGCCCTACGTCTGGCCCCATTTATGGCTGTTCTTTTAGATATAAAAAGTTTCTGAGGGCAGAAACAGGTTATAGCTGGAGTATTCAGGTGATAATCAGGGAAAGCCAAAAACAAACAAAAGTTTACTTTGTAGAACAGGCATGGCCTGGGACCTTTCAAGATGTCAGAAATAATAACCAGCCAACCCGCTTCCACCCACCACCTTCCTGGAGTTGGGCCTGAATCTAGAAAGACTCTGGTGATGGGGAGTAGTTCAAGAACCAGGAAAAAAGGAGTTGCGTTTCTTGGTGCAGACAAGCCTCACCATGAAATGAGCCACCCCAGCCTCGTGCAACTCAGCATTACTGAATCTGTGCGAATAGCTTTTCTTCATCTACGACCATGTGAGGTGTCCTTAAAGGAAATCACTAAGACACCATAACAAACTGCAAAGCTCCGAAGCTGTTTTCTCTGTACAGCTCTGCCACGGGTAGGCCAGAATTTGCCTTGCTGTAATCCAGTTTACCATGAGCTACAAACACCTTTAGGCACCACATGGGCTAACTGCTGTGGAAAGTTTGTGCAGCAGTGGAAACAGGGTGGCTTGTTTTGCTAGGGAGCAGAGATCACAGCATAAAAGAGTCAGTTTACATTTTCCCCATAATTTAATTGATGCATTTAGGATAATTATTAAATCACAGCTCAGTTACTGAAAAAATATCTACCTTTAACTTCACCCCCACGATCAGTTAAGATTTTTAAATTTAACATGCAAACCTAAAAAAGCAAGCTACATTAGAGCAGTAGTAGAAGAAATGGATGTATCAAGTGTCATTTTAACACAAATAGTTTCAGCAGAAATAATAGCTGAGGAGTTAAATTTCATACTTCAAGAAATCACAGGATCAAGTATCAAAAGAAGATTATAACAGAAAAGGTATTGTACAGTAGTGCTTCATTCAAAAAAACAGTTGGTTTTTCGCACAAGTAAGGCATTTTTGCCCTTTTAATCCTTCTTCGTTCGTTTGGCTTTTGCAATATTTTCCTGGCGCTTCTGTTTCTTCTTCTGCTCTCGCTCCCTGGCCTCAATCATTTTCGCGAGTTTCCACGACAGAGCGGCACTGATGATGAACAGCGGCGTCAGGGCCAAGATCACCGTCGTGAGGAAGCCATAGGGATCCTTTGCCGCCCACTCCACTATGTACTGCGCCCACGCCTTGATATCGAACATCTTCTCGGTTCTTTATTGGGGAAACCCTACAAAATAAGTAATTCGATTTCTGAGTATTCAGAAAAATAAGAGGGCCTGTACGCAGCAGACGCAATTCTGAGGTGAATCATCACTGCTCGCTGCTAAACGGAAGCTGCTTTTTCACTAGAAGGAAGTGTGACACGAGCGCCCCCTCCCCCCGGCCCGCGGCGACCGTTACGGGCGGCCGCGCGCGCCCCGCCCCCGCCAACGGCCGCGCGGCCCCTACCTGCGGCGGCAGCGCGCGCCGCCTCGGGCATCCTCCGCGCGGCGGCTCCGTGCGGGAACGCGGGCCGGGCCCAGCGCAGGTAGCGCCGCGCGCGCAGCCGGGCCGCCGTCCCTGCCCGCCTCCTCCTCTCGCCGCCTCCCGCTGCGGCCCCGCGCCACCGTCGCCCCGACGGCGCCGGCAGCGCCGCCGGAAACAGGAAGGCGGCGGCCGCTCCGCCCCGGCGCTGCGTCCTCCGCGGCAGCAGAGCGCGGCGGCCCGGCCGGCTAGAGCGGCCTCGGCGCCCGCCCTTCCTTCCTCGCTCCCTCCTCCCCTTCCTCCTTTCCTCTTTCCTTTCGTTCCTGCCTCCCTCGCTTTCTCCCTTCTTCCCTCCTTCCACCCCTCCCTTCGTCCCTCCCTCTGGCCCTTCTACCGCGTCACGGTGCGCGCGGGCCGGGAGTCCCGCGGTCGGGGCCGCGCAGCTCCGGGGCCTGCCTTCCGGCTCGGGAATATTGACGTTATTCCGAGGGCAGTAGGAAGGCGCTTGGGAAGCGTTTTGCGGCCGGCCAGGCTCAGCGGCGAGGATCTGGCTCTCCTGCAGCGCTTTCGGCTGACCCTGTGCCCGTGCGGGGGCACAGCGCGGGTTGTATTGCAGGCTGCTCGATGCACGTTTTTACTTACAAGTTTAAATGAAAACGTGTAGTTAGTGTTCCGGGTGTACCTGTAGCACCTGTCAGAAACGTTGCCTCTGAATGTGTGTTTTGTGATACTTGCATAAATGTTAAAATCCTTGGGCTACAGGTCCCTGCTGGGTTTGTGACTTGCAGATATTGGCAGATTGGACTGGAGCAGAGCTGTTGCTTCAGAGATACTGTTTTAGTGGCATTACAAGATGTTTTTGCATCTGGTGTTACCAGGTTAAAAGTAGAAGACCTTTACATACGGGTGCTATATTTGTAGTAATATTGTATGTTAGTCTACAAGGGAAATGTATGCTGACACTTGGATGTCAAACTCAGGTACATATGTCAAAATAAACACTGATGCATCAACAGCTCTGTGCGTGCGGTTTAGCATTGCTGCCTCTTGATAGACTGCAGAATTCATTTCTAGTTCCACCCTTTCCTGTAACTCTGGTAGTCTCATCTATCTCTCTCTCTCTTTGCCTTTATTGATTTAAAGATAAAAGTACTTGATTTGTTGAGACAGGGAAGAAACGAATAGTAGGATTAATACATTTGCTTTTCTAAGAAAACAGGTCTTATGTAATTAGCTTTTCTGTGTATCCTCCTCCTCTGATAAATTCTGAAGTTGTTGGCCAGTTATATGGCAAAGGACCAGAGATCTCATGCAAAATAACCTCTGTTAAGTTTTGTGAAAATTAAGGTGGATATTTAAGAAAAGAAGTGGATGGGTAGAGAAGAGGGGCTCAGGCCAGAACAGAGAGCTGCTGTTATCCATGTTATCCATATCAGGAGATAAGATGTTAAAAAAGGCGCCACTGGAAGAGAAAGCTTCATTTGGGGCTTGCACCTACTGAATTCGGAGTAATTCCACCCCAGGGCGCAGGAGACCCGGCCGCTCACTTTGCTTTTGTGAATTACTCACTTGTTAACACGGAAATAGCCACGCAGGCGCAGGAATTCTGGAGAGTTCCGGATAAGTTTAACAAAGCAGCACTATAAAAAATACTTTGAAAGACACCCTTAAGCATATGTTTATGTTCACTGGTATTTTGTCAGATGGAAGTTAGTTTCTAAATCTGCACTTTAGCATTTCTTCTAGAATTTCTTTGAATGGCCCTAATAAAATAACTCTAAAATGAATGAATGACCCTAATAATGACCCTAAATAAAATAATTGCTATGTTAATTTATAGGTACATGTGTGTTTGTGTGCATATGTGTATATGTATATACATGTAAAACACACATTAGTTTTTCTAATCCAGAGACATATTTATTTTTTGTATATATATATATATATGTATATGCATACACCAAAAATATATATATGTACGTATTTTTTATTTTTGTCAGTTAGGAGATGGTGAGCTAGACCGTTGGAGAGCCCGGGAGGGAGCAAGAAGGGATATACTAATGAAAGGTGACATCATTTAATATGTGCTTTGAAAGTCACCATTGTGTGCTGATTCACACTGAACATCATAGTGTTCTTCCTAGGTGATATCCCAGATATACTTGGGATGGAAGGAACCTTTCAGTAGCCCACCTGACTTCAGTGATAACAGCTACAGAACTGGCATCAAAATATCACACAGCAGGCGTTTATGAGCTTAGCTGAAGTTAAATCAGTAGTTAATGTATGGAGTCGTGTGTGTGCTGTAGGTGGGCAGTGCTGGAGGCTGCACAGAGCTTTTCGTGCAGGCCGCCCGCTCCAGCAGTCCTGAGTCACCGCCTCTCATGCCACTGGTCACACAGGGCCTGCGCTTGTTTGAAGACTCCTGGGCATCTTCAAAGAGGTCTGTTCTGCCCGGAGCATTGGAGAAAGTTGGTAGGAAAAGACCAGTACCCAAGAAACGACTCGGGGCTCCAGGGTGGGAATCGCCTGCTAGAGCCTCCTGTTGCCGTTCATGGACCATAGAGGGCTCTGAGGATCGCGGATAATTCTCCGAATTTAAACACCTCACTTAAATGCCAAAGTGAAGTGCAAGGGAGCCAGACCCAACAACATCGCCTTAGGTGAATCGACTCGGTGACTTTATGCACATGTAGGTGATGGAATCCATTTGCCTTCCCAAGTATTTTGAAGTTGCTGAATAAAAGGAGCTGTGTCATTGTGACTGTTAGCTTAATTTTTAGGATTGAGGGTTTTTTAAATTATTACTTGTTTTGTAGGAGCTTGAATTCCATATTTTAAGGCCATAGGCAAGTAATCAAATTCAGGAAGTGGATGTGATTCTAGTGTTTCTTCTGTTGGTAGTCTGACCCATCACAAAAGCGAGTAGGAGTCGGCTTACCCAGAGGGTAACTGGTCAGCTCCAAGAGCTGTGTACAAGCAAGTGCATTTCATGGCTGCGTCTTAAGTGAAGTCCCTTTTAGAGCTGAGCTGATGCACGTTAGCTAAGCGCTGCGTACGTTACGTGTGCTTGAGACCAGCTAGAGAACCAGGACCGTGCTTGTGTCTGCTCCAGCACGGCTCATAAAGCAGAGCTGAGCACAGTAGTTATTTTTACGTTCTTTTTTCCCAAGAGCAATAGGGGATGGTGATACCACTTCCCTAAGTGTTACTCTTGCTCTAATTGAAACTGAGCAGATGTCCCAGGATGGGTGCCTGCAGGAAGCATCCTGATATTCTGCATATGGCGCAAGGCTGAAGTCCTGATACTTGCAGTAGTAGTAATTGTGCTGTGAGCAGTTCCAGTGCACTAAAGTGTTCATAACATAGTTGGGAAGCACCTCCTGGTTCTCTCACAGATGCTCTGTGTCCTTGCTGAATTCTAGTTCAAGCAGCCATGTTCTCCTGAACAGAATTTCCTTTTCAAAGCTACAGGGATTACAGAGAGGGGATCCAGAGTAAAAGTGAAGTCTTTTCCTTGTAGGTTCTACCTAATGAGTCAGGGCTGTGCTAATAGCAAAGAACCCACATCCTAATTTGTTCTTGAGACCTATATGCTGCAGTGCAGCTTTCCTGGCTGTTAAAAGGCTGATCATGGCAATGTCTTTTTGCTTATACGAGTTTATAAACATTTTATAAATTATCGTTATCTCTCTGCTGATAAAAGATTATATGAATCTTCAGTGCCAACAGTGAATGCCCGTTTCAGTACTAAATTAAGTTATAAAAGCAGCAAATACCTGATGCACTGAGCTCGGCAAAATCAGCAGCATTGCTGGTTTGCCCTGCTGCTCCCTGCTGTGTCCGTATGTCAGGAGGAGCAGGAGTTTGTTCCATGTTGGGATTCTTGGACCTCCTCTTGGTCCTTCCATTTTTAGGAAAGAAGAATGATCAAATATGAAGGAACATTGCCAAGACTAGAATATCGGAGCATCAACCAGTCTTGACACTGTTTCATGATTTGAACGCCTCCGCTTCAGGATCACATGTTTAAATGGTGTGTCTTCAAAAGACAGGGAGGAAGAACTGTGTGACTCCCTACTATGGACCTTGTGCTTATTGCCTGGTCTCTGCTGTTCTTAGCCATGGCCTCAGGTCTGTGATATCTGCTAACTTAAATTTTTACAACAGCCCTGGTCAGTTCGGCAAATCACATAAATCTACGCTTTTGAAGTAGAGATGTTAATGGCATTCTTGTCAATCTGGGGAGCTGTCAGCTTGCCAGTGATGGGCCCACTCCTAAATTTCAAACATTAGTGTTATAAGCTTAGAGCAGACATCAGTTAGCAAAACCAACCAACTACAACTGTGTTACTTAGATTGTCACCAAATTCTGTATTGTGTATCTGATTTAAGTGAGGAATATTGAGCCTGGTAGCAAACTTACAGTGCTCATGCACCTGAAAATTGATGTCAGGATATTTCATTCCTGAAAGAAAATCAGGTGCTTCTTCCTGAACAGTTTCTTCATTGTGAGGCGTATGAGAGCTGTGGATTTGAACTCTCACCTGCCTCTCTTTCCTTTCAGGAGCCTTTATAGAAGAGTTGAGATATATTTTTAAAGGTGGAAATGTCCCCTCCTACATGCGTGGTTTTTTTAAAGAGCTCTGTTCACAGAACTGAGCAGGGATTTATTCTGGGCCACGCAAAGGCTTGTGCTGCTGCTTGCTGGGGCGCCCCGGCCAGGTGAGCCAGGGGCCCTGACTATCGATAGGATGGGTGCGAGGTCGAGCCAGGAGGTTGTGGGAGCAGCTCAGGGCAGAGGCCGGATCAGGGAGCTCAGGCAGAGCCTGAGGTTAAAACCACATCTGGAGCAAAGGACCCCCCTTCCCACAGTGCTTTCTTCCCCTTCCCCACCCCGCTGCCCCACGTCTCTTTCCACACATCTCTGATACAAGACCACATAAGTGCATGAAATTAGTGCTGAGCCTAAGCCATAGGCACCTGCAGGGGAGGCCTACAAAGCCTGATGTGCCCTTGCCTGCATGTCTGTTTAGTCCGGATTGGACTCACTTTGGTTTCTAGAAAGGAATTAAGATCCACACCTGTCGGAGGAGCTGCTCTACCCAGAGCTGATCCAGGTGCAGAAGCTGGGGTTTTTGTCAGGGGCTGCTGTCCAACTGGACCTGGGTTTGTAACTGCTCTCTGCCACTGTTCTGTCAAAATTAACTGGTTAATAACATCTGCTAAAACATGTTTAAGAAGAATTGTGTTTAAGATGTGTTTAAGAAAGAATGAGTCACTTTAAAAGAACTGGGCTAGGGAGCAATTACATATGCAGTGTATGGACTGGCAGATCTTCAGGGGAAGCAACCTCTTAATCCAAAATGACTATGGCTAGGTGAGGATACCTAAAATACATTCTTACTTACCTGATAGTCTGAAAACTCCAGTTTTGGAATTTAAGCCTGGAAAGGCTCTTCTGAGGGAGCTAGGTTGATTGCCAGCTGTTGGAGGCAACTCCATCTTCTAAACTCTTTTGTAAACTATCAAAGTGCTGCTTCTTATCTCCTACTTTCCATTAAAATTCTTAGCAGCTAAATAATTCTGAAAAAGAACGGGAGAAAGTGTGAAGGACTCTCTGAAACTTTAGAAGAACATTTTGCTAGATGCCTCAGAAGCCAAAAATTTGAGAAATGAAAAAGCAGATGACATAATCTAAATAAAATAAAGCAGCTATTTCAAAAATAACACATATAAAAAAAGAAAAAAATTAACAAAATTTGTATTATATTGTAGGAATTGCAGGAGAGTGGCAAAAGAAGCACAGGAGGAAGAGGTTAAGGCCAGGAGAGTTAAAGGAGTTAAAGATAACTATGACTTTTGATTATGTTCTATTCTAATAAAATAATTGGTCCAGGAATGGTTGAAGTATTTAGTAAATAGTTGTGATATGCACCTGGAGAAGAGTCTTATCCATGGCCTGGATAAGGCCATCTGGAGAAGAGTCTTATCCATACAGCTCCTTACAGAAGGCTCGGGCAGGTTTGCATACCTCAGCAGGCCTCTTTTCTGGGGAAAGAATGATTCTAGAAAGTGTTCCAAGAAAGTTCCAAGAAATCTTGTGGCCAGGATTAAATGGGAGCTGGAGTAGGTGGTCACAGCAGGTGCATTGTATTTAGCGACTATGCTATGAAATCAAACCCAGTGATTTCAGTGGCAGAGGTGAATTCATGGTGGCACGAGAAGGCTTTTTTTTTTCTCCAATAGCTTTATTTCAAATTAGAAGATGTAATTTTATCACTATTTGAAGAAATCTTTGAATTTTATGTTTGTTTGTTTCCTCAAATGTACTGTTGAAAAGGGAAACCTTTTCCTTCTCTTCCCATCAGGCAAACGTTAGAGGGAAGATCACAGCAATGTCTTTTCTGCAGGGAAAGCTTTTACTTCATTGAAAATGCCAGGGAAGTAGCAGAGGGCACCCTTTTGCCTGCTCTCATTCAAAAACATTTTTCACATTAGTCACAGTCCTTTTCAAGGTAGGGAGAGGCAGAGGCGGGGGCCTCCTTTTTCATCCTTGAAACATCTCAAACCAAACAAGCGTGTTTATACTCAGCCTCGAAGTTTAACTACTGTGCGCTTGTTGTGTTTATTTAAATGGTCAAACATTTCCATTGGCAATTCTGCCCTCTCCGTGTCAGAGTGGAGGGCAGGGAGATGGGAATTCCTGTGATCCCCACAGGCTGCTGCAGTAACTACACTGCCCACTGCACTAATGGCAAAAACCAGCGTGGCCTCCTTTGCTAGATGTGAGATACTCGTGATTCCTGTCCCAGCTCTGCTCTGTTGCTGCTGATACTGAATTTCCCCGTGGTTTTGCTGTGAGGATAATCACACTCACAGAAATGGTAGCGAGTAGCATGATGCAAGTTTTATATCCTCAAAATCATTGCTTAAATCCAGGAGAGAAAGACACTAAATGGTTTGGCTTTTTAGCCACGACTGCTTCTTGATTTTACCCCACTGGAGAATCAGAAGAGGAAAGTTGAAGGGAGGGGAAAGGGTTTTTTGAATTCTTGAGAGATGATTGTGTTGAATCTGTGTGTTGGGCAAGCACTTTACAATATTCCCCTGCTGCAGGGAGTTAACAAATTAAAACATAGATGCACATTGCAAAGACAGGTAAAGCAAAGAAAAGAAGCGCTTTCCTCCAAAGGCACCGAGCGGCTGCATCCAAATCCCTGTATCCTGGGTCAGATCCCTTAGTGCTAGCTCTAAGTCACTTGGAGCAGGTCCTCGCAGATGCTCTCTGCTCTTGTTAACTGCCCTGTCAGTGCTAGAGCAGTGTAAAATAGCCTTAGTGTAAATGAAGATTGGGCTACCAGAATGGAAGGTTGTTGCTTCTTTCATAGCAAATGCTTTTATTAATTTACAAACACTCTTGTAAATCTCATCTGGAAAAAACTGCATATGTTGAATATCTTCACTTTGCTGCCAAGTGCAGAAGTTGGGGCCTTACTGGCTATTTGTCCTTTGAAGGGAAGTCAGTAATGTGATTTCTGGATGGTTTCCAAATATAACTTCTGCATTTGTACTGTGTCCGTCCTCTGTGAGAGGTGCTGAGAAACCACATCCAGACAGGTCTGTTTTCTAGGGAGTCTTCAGCCCTCGTTCTAGTCGGTTCTCAACAAACAGCTTTTATCAAGGCTATGAGTTTCTGTCAATTCTAGGCTGTATAAAAATCCCCCTCAAAGAGTCTCTGTTATAAATAAAGCTGAGCCATTAAAATAAAGTAACCCATTGTGCCACAGTTTTGTCGCTTTGCTGCTGTTTAGCATCTTTCATCTGCAATTGAGAATGCTTTTAAAATATATTTAACACAGTGTCATATATCAGTAAAGATTTCAGGAGACAGTATCAGTTTGCTGCTCAGTTAAAATAATTTTGGATCATCTTTCTTTTGGATCTTTCAAACATTGGTCAGTTCCCTAATGTAGTCATTAAATATGGGAAAGAACATGAGATTCTGTCCGTTATCTGCTGTATTAGATTGCAGCCATCTTTTCACTGCCCATGAAATATTTTCTTGTACATAAGTTACACTTTCATCTTGGTTGCATTTTGTTCATATATTCGGCTTTAAATGCAGGAACTTCTTTGAATTTCAGTTAGCGAGGAGGTTTTCTGCCTCTCAACCAACTGGGGAACGCTCTGGTGAGTGCTATATAATAACGTGTGCTGATGTATCACTAAAGGTCTCATTTTAATCATGCACGAGGGAGGAAATTTCAAATTTATTTATTTTCAGATACTTTTTTTTGAATCATCTTGCACTTTTATTTCCTGAGTTTAATGAATTCCCATTGAATTACATAACCCCAAAACATCAGATGTCAAAATATAATGTGATGTCAAAAGTGGCCTGCACTGTTGTCTGTAATAAGCCACACAGATAAATAGATGTATGTATAAGTATATATACACACACACATATGTATAAGCACGCACACAGTAGTGTTCTATTGTACTGTATTTGGGGATACATATTGTCTGCTTATGCAATATAAGGCAGCAGTAACAGTAATGCCTACTGGTGTTTTTAAAGTCTCTTAGAATTATGGTATGTGAACTATACGGGGATTAGATTTAACATCTATGCAGAACATGGCAAAATAAGAGCGAATTTAATTCTACAAATGCAATCCTCTATTAGACTGGTGCTTCTTTAAAATGGGCCTAATCGTATCTATATTTGTTCCTGCTTTAAGGTATTCTGCCTGAGTGACGTAAAGGAGCCATAATGTTGATCTGCCTTTCTTTGTAGTTATTATTACCACCTTTATGTCAAAGGCTTTTATTGTTTCTGTTCTGGATTGGAGAGAGATTTGTATATAATTATTTATTTCTTGCTTGGCTAACAATTTTAACAGAAATACAATGCATCAAATAACGCATGGGCTCCTGAAACTAGATATAGCTCAGACCCCTTCAGTTTTCAAACCAGTTCTGTGTTGTTTTAGCTTTGTTTATACAAATCTTTTTCAGTTATGATTTGTGGTATTTTAGAATGTTATTGAATGAAATTCCTTCAACCATTGCGTTTTACTTTTCCTCATAAAAAATAAAGGGCAGCATAGCAGAAGGCTTTCTTTTTACAGTCTACATTTCTAGTTATTTATTGATTTGATTTCTGCAGCACCGATTTGATTTCGTAGCGTGCTGGTACGTGCGGTTCCTGCGGACCCGACCGAGCCGCGTGTCGCTCCGTGGTGTTTTTGTGGTGGAGCAAGCAGCAGACCTGCCCGGCGGCCCACAGCTCCCAGCACCCTGCAGCGTTCGCTCGCCCAGAGCCGGCAGGTTTCCGCGCGTGCTCCAGCGCAGCAGGTTCCCCAGCTCTGCTCCCTCTCTGCGTGCTCTGGGGAGCCGTGCTGCGAAACCCCGCCGGGACTGTCCTGCGCCTTTCCAGCCCCTCCATCTCTCAGGCCGCATCCTCTTTGAATGCCTGCGAGATAAGGGGGACTAAGCAGCATGCCTGGAATGCTTCTAAATCCAAGGACTCGTGGACCACGGGGGGAATCAAATTCCAGAGCCCAGGGCTTCTCACAGACAGTAAATACTCCATTATGTCTGAACTCCCAGACATAGAGTCATATTTGGGATTCTGCTTTTAACCTACATCAAATGTAAAGAGGACAGTAAGGAAGATGTAGTTCACTTATATAAGTATTGTAATTGTGAAAGCTAGATTTCTCCTGCATCTTCACAAAGAATGTAGATGTAATAGTGCAACATTTTCTGGTTATTAACTACAGTGTGAGGTGGTTAAACTCAATATTTAGCTCTTAGAGGGAAGGGCCCTGAAGGAGCATCAATCAGTGTAAAAATGGACAGTGCCCATGGCAGGGAGGTGCTGGCATTTTTGGTCTTCAGTGCTTCACTCTTTCTAGAACATGTAATACAGAAGTGAAAGGCAGATGTTGGCCATGTGCTTTGATCCAGATGTGCACGGAAACTAAGGGAGATAGAGGCGTGTTTGTGTCACATTTGGAAACAATTCCCCTTTCATAACAGGTCTGGTTAGAACTTGGAATTTTCATTTTTCATAAAAACGTTTTGCTTTATAAAAGCAAACAGTTATGTGGGTTAAAAGCAAATGTATTCTGTCTAAAGCAGGAATTGATCAGGAGTACTGTTTGGGGCAATTTTTATTTGGGTCAGTTTTAAGAAAAGTATACTGAGGTTATTTTCACCTTTGTATTAGTTGTACAGTCTTCCATATGAACCGGCTTGTCAAAGCATTTTTATTTGTAAAATCTTTAATGGAAGCTAAAGCACCTGATTTCCTAGATTGAATTGTCACCTCTTTTTTTCCAACAAAGAAGCTTGATACTTGGAACTTGGGGTCTAGGGATAAAATAAAGCAGGATAAACCTTACTGAATAGATCTGGCTGTGCACAATTTCTGGTTTATGTAAGCTTCCTCCAAAGTGGATTAAAGGCAAAATAGCTGAGGTTTGTCTTCAGTGCTGTGAGGTTTGGAACTCAGTCCTGTGGCAGTTGGTTGTCCCTGGTGATGACCGAATGGTGCCGGCTTTGCGACGGCAGCACCGGCGCCTGCCCCTCAGCTCCTGCTGCCTTCCTCAGTGTTGGGAAGGTTCCTTCGGCGCGTCCCGTTCTGCCTCCCCAGGCGCGCAGGGAGCGCCGGGGACGCAGGGTCGCTGCTCCGGCAGCAGTGCCCGCTGTGTGTGCTCGGCCCTGCTGTCACACACGTCTTCGCTGAGGGCCACGCAGGCCCTTTGCCGCAGAGCGACTCTGCCTGCCCGTCTCTGGGATTGACAATCCTTAGTATGGACCTAGGTTGTGGTATTGCCCTCGTAGCCTTTCATGCAGGGTTTGCTCTGTCCCGCCACGAGGGACTTCTCGCTCGAGCTGCTGCCACTGCCTCCCTTCAGCTCAGCGTGGGCCTCCTTCCCCTTCAGCAGCAGAGAAATGCCCAGGCTGTAGTGCTCTCCTGTCCCATCGCTGTCCTGAGTCAGATCCCATTCCTAGGTGGTTTTAGACAGGCTCTCCCTTACATCATGCAGTGGATTTTTACTGCTCTGCATCTAATCCCTCCGTAGCTCTTTAATGAGTATTGGTGAAAGAATTCACCTCATCTGCCTGCTACAGCTGAGCTAATATCTCATTGCAGCTGCTGGAAAGAAGTAGCCATTTTAAGGGTGCGATTTGGCTGACCTACCTCCTGCATTCCCTTGAGGATTAGATGAAGTGTACCCCTGGAACCGCTTAGTTATTCTGGCAGTAATGCCAGATGGGCTCGTGTGAGCAGAGCTTCTGTAAAACTCTACCTCCAGTTCATTCATCCCAGGTGAATCGGCCCTTCCACTCACCTGCCTCCTTTTAAGGCTGTGCTGTAGCAGCCCTGCCACCAAAAATGATGTGTCTGCCCTCGTCACTCCAGAAGCTTCTGGGGGTGCTTGTTCCAGCTGGGTGCCTTAAAATCTGCAGTGGCAGCCCTCATGGCAAAGAGAACCAAATACCCCTTAACGCATTTTTCCTCCAGTATAAAATGAATTTGCAGTATGTAGTTTTCATGACTAGATCATGCTTGCTTTTTACACTACATAAATGTTTAGTAGGAAAGGTTCTCTCCTTGACTTCAGAAATAAAAACCCTTTCATATTGCCCATGTTTTGTGCTTCAGCATAGGCCTGGATATTGTCTTTGCCTGCCACTTTCCAGAATGACACTGTGCTTATTGGATTGTATCATGAACTACTGTATATTGGCTACACAGCTTGGAAAGCAATTTATAAGCCAGAAAGTAACATCCAGGAGAGCCTTTAGAAATACACAAGAGGATCTTTTCATTATACCTGGAAATTAAAAGCATTTGTATTGAGATCATGTGGCAGAAACTAGGAAAGCAATTTTTAACATGCATATTTAGTTAACCTGTTTGCCTGTAGAATGAAATACTATTCAGGAAGGCAAAAATTTATGACATAAAAAATAAACATCTCAGTTCTCTTCCAGTAAAAAACAGCTTATTAATGGCAACATTCTGTGTGTAAATGTCTGTATGAATTGGAGCTATTACACATCACATAAAAGAGAATATTCTGGTCTCCCAGGCCGCGCTGTCCCCCATAACAATAAAATTAGGGAGCGAGTGCTGCAGCATCCTGGCAACAGAGTCTCCTTGGAGTCGTATGAGGAGGAGGAGGAGGGACATTGTGCTCCCAAGCACAGCCATGAAGAGCACCAGGGCGCCCGTCGCGCCGGCTCCGCAGCGCGGCTCCGGCACCGCGGCCCAGCGGGAGCGCGGTGGTGCCAACGCACCCGGGAGCCCCGTGGGAGCACAACCCGCCCAGGGTCTGCGGAGCCGCAGCCCCAGCCGAGGCAGCGCGTGGGGCGAGGGCCCCGCGGGAGCAACGCGTTTCCGTCGGCAGAGAAACGCCGTTCAGGGGCTTCTGTAGGCGCTCAAGTCCTCTGCTTCAGAATACCCCGGGGGTAGCCCAGGAGATGTCTCTATAAGTAACTCTCGTTCCTGGTGTATATAGCCCTTATATAACAAAACCACACGCTTCCCTGAAACTTTGAAAATAACTCGTGTTGTTTTTGCTGTGTTTGGTGCTCCCCAGCCACTCACCCACACTGCCCTTGGGGAGTGGGGTGCTCGGACTGCGCGGAGTAGCTCAGCCTTGGCAGGAACCCCACATGGACTTGGCTCTGTTCGAATCCCCGTGCTGCTCTCGTAGGCTTGATGTTGCTGGGCCATGTGGTGGCTTCATAAGGAAAAGAGAACCCTGCTTTTCTGTCTGTTGTCCGATCCCAGACTAAAATTAACTCATCATTGTATCTATTAAACATGATTGTAGTCCTCTTACCTAACATGGAAGTAAGAAGAGGAAGGCGTAGAGAAGCTGACAGGTCTTTTGTCTTTCTTTACCTGTGCAAAACCTTTTTGATTTTAGCTATTTTTAAATACGGGAAATGATTACTCTAAAAAAAAAAAAAAAAAACCCAAATCTAAGTACTATTTTCAGCTGAACAGAAATAAAGATGTATAAAGATAACTTGTCCTTAGTGAGTAGTATATGAGCTTATTTTTTATAAGAAGAGACTACCCATCTACAGGTAGATTTAAAGTCACCTAGCAATGACTAACCACATGATTCAGTGCACCTAGAAGACAAGGACTTCTATTAATTTCAGTAGGTCCTGGGCAAGATAAATTGGTGCAGTGCGCCTCAGTTTGGAACCCAACCTGATTTGGGTATATTAATGGATATATTTGCTATTCATTGATTTATTTTGGTGCATTGATCGATATAGTTGTCTTTCTGTGGTCACAAATGTAGTACTTCAGCATTTTAAAGAAAATAAAACAATGCAAACTGACGTTCTGTCCTGCATCAAATGAAGTCCTGTTAATAGTTACTTTGACTGGGTGTTTGCTTAGTGCAGCTAACCTGGAGCCCCTTGCCCAGAGAATGGCATTTCCAAGTGTTAAGTAAACGGCTCAGAGGTTATAAAATTACTTGCTCAAAATGCAGCCCAAGGGCCGAGGTCATGTTCTTTGCGATTATGCATGTGTGCCAGGTACCAAGTAGTTTTTGTTTCACTGAAGTGAACACAACAGTTTCTAACAGAAGTGTTGCAAGATTTTTTTCCTATCTATTTTAAGTTTAGCGTTATGCCTTTTATATATTTTTTAAATTGTATTTAGCATGAAGCACTCCCTGACATTGTCTATACTGTTTGTACAGTACTTTCTGTGCCTGTAATTGTGAATCCAGCAGTGAGAACACCTGCTAAGTAGTTTTTTTTCTATTTTTCCCCATGTTTATTTTATAACAGGCTGCACTGCTATTTATAGGCTAATGTTTCATAGCACTCTCACACCCTGCTTCTGAGCAGCTTCCTTGCCTATAGAGGCTGGTTCTTCTGTGCCAGCAATCCTACTTCTGGATTCATTTAATTTTTGAGCTTTATTTTGCATGAGGAATAATTTTAGATTGTGTGACTGATGTGGATCACCTTCAGGTTGGATAGGTTGTTCTCGCAGGATGCATCATACTTAATGCGGAGACACCTGCCATAATTTCATCGAGATGGCCTGGGTGATGCTCTGCATCACATTGCCAATCTTCAGAAAAAAAGAATTGGATATCTAACTTTAATAATAGCCAGGTATCATCAATTATATATATAAAACATGAATTAGTACCTTTTAAGATTGGGGAATATATCCGTATTACCAGGCTATGGAAAGTTATGGGAATATAATCATATAGCAATTGCTTTATCAATTGTCACAGTTTGTAGTTCAATTAATAAATCTGATTATAAAATAGTTAATGTATTAAGAAGCAAAGTTAATATAACCAAATGCTGCTCTTGCTCTTGTGTAATTAGAGACTATCTGCTCATGGAGAAAAAGCTCAAAGCTAAGTTCATGTTGCTTTCTCACAATTAGCTGCTGATAAATGCAGCTTGATAGATACTTCTTGCGCCTCTCATGGGTAGTTTTTGGTCCGAAATGTATGGCAGAAAGAAGTCACCGGCACCGTGCGGTACCTGCTGCCTCTGATCGCGGTGCCAGGCTCAGCCCCGGCCTCCTTTTCTCGCAGTCGCGCAGGCTGCCCGGGTATCCGTGGGCCGGCGCGGTGGAGCCGTCGGGGCAGTAACTGCACCCGTGGACAGCGCTGCAGTGAGCGCAGCCGCAGGGAGCGCCGGCTCACAGGGCAGCCTGGCAGTCCGGAGCACCAGTCTGTTATCGCAGCCGCAGCGCTCAGGTCTCGGCTCCACGGCGCGCGAGCGGCAGAGACCTCGCCGCCTCCCTCAGCAGAGGTGGGATTCGCTCTGCGCGAGCCTGCGAAGCCGCAATCCCTGTATTCGTAAAAGGGACCAGCAGCCCCCGCTCTCACCGGGAGCCTTTCCCTGCGGCTGGTGCCCAGGCAGCCGCCCCTCTCCGAGGAGCGCGAGGCCGCGAGGGGCAGCAGCACCGCGCTGTGAAACCAACAGCGACGCCGCCTTCTGCAGAGCGGCCTCCTTGAAAGTGCTGTACGGGGGGCGTGTTTCAGGTAAACCTAAATGTAAAAAATGCAATGTGCTCAAGAGCACAGAGGTGTAATGACAAGAAAGGAGAACAGTGAGCAGGGTCATGGGAGGAAGCGGGTGTTCCAGTCAAGATACGTTATTGGATTGTTCTTACTCTTTGTACTTCTTCATATGTGTCCCTGCTAATTTGTAGTCTTCAATACTCCCATTCTACCACTGCAAATGGTGAGAATGAAACCAGCCATGGTTAAGGATAAGACTTAGGAGCTCCAAAGGGCCGGTCCCAGAGGGATTCCTGACTCCTGCACTCCTGTCATGCTCCCCCTGCCCGCTCCTGCTCGTCTGACCACAGGGTCAGAAGACTCAAGGAGCTAATGCAGAAGATACCTAAGCCCCCACAAGTGAATATTTGTGCCAGCCTAGACCTGACACAAGGAAAGCAGAAGCAGCTCGTGGAGGAGGAAGATGGGAGCAGGAGAGCACTTCTACCAGCAGCACATCGGTTTTGCCACAACACGAAACTCACTCTTGCCATGCAGAACGTGGCTGCAGACATTTATGGCTTCATCCAGAGAACTGCAGAGTCTGACTGCAAGGAGAGCTGCAGGCATCCCATGCTTTGAAAAGACAGGCTTAATGTCTAGGGCAAAACATCTGGAAGTAGAAGCTGCTTTTAAGCATCTGAGTCTCTGTGATTCCCGCAGCTGAGGAACAATCCAGTGGCACCGTTGGCAGTAGAGCTGCTGCCTCCTGCCTCTTATCTGCCCTCTCTGGGCAGCCATCCTTGTGCTATGCCCTGCATTTCCCACACCCTTTGTGACTTGTTCTGTCCCTAAAATTATTTGCACCTGGTGTTTATTGGCAGTGTACTGGTTTAAAATATGGCCTTCAGAAGCATTTAATTAAACCGCAATAATTTTCTTATCATAAATCTCCAGGCTTTTACCCTTCGTATGTTCCCAAGCACCTGTATTCTTCCTTGCCTTTTTGTCCTTGACTCTGTTTAGGCGCAGATGCACAGACATGGGGAGGATGCAGCTTCCATCTCCTGGACCTCCTGCTCTCCTTGGGTTGCCCCACATGCTCTTCCTCATGACATTAAATACATCTTTAAAATTCACTTCTTCCATGAACGTTTCCTCTCACGCTTCTCAGCAAAGACACATCACTGTGCTTTTCATTTCGGTGCTGAGCTGCGTTGCTAAGCCAGAGTGTCACGTTGTCCTCAGAGTGACACGAGGCTCCACTAGGACACCGAGGGGGCCTGCGGGGCTCACGAATATGACTTCTGCCTCTGCGGTTCCCAAAGTCTTGCTCCCGTTCACAGTGTGATTGGTTCCCTGTGCATGGGCTTGGTGCATCCTCTGGCATGAAACGCAGGAGGGCCGGGTTTGTGGCCGCGACAGCGTGTCCCAGACGCTGGAAGATGCAGGTGAGCTGGCACAGCAGCCGCTGGAGAGGCCTCTGCAGAGCAGCCGCTGCGCGTGGGGCTCGTGGGGCAGCGCGCCTGGGCCAGGGGCACGCGGCGAGCACCGGGAGCCCTAAATGAGCTCGGCATCCTTGGTCGCTGCGCTGCCCGCTCCAAACAGGCTCGGACCTTCCAGCTGGAGGAGGAGCACAAGCTCTCCTGGCTTTTCCCTGCGAGAAAGCTCGATTGCCACTTCCACTACAGCATCTGTCCTTTGCTGTTCTGCCACCCAGCAAATCTTTGCTCAAACCTGTTTGCACGGCCGCTCCTGTGAGCACTTGGGTTGTCTCCTGGGAAGGCAGATAGGTAAGCTTGACTTCACTGCGGCTAAAGAGGAATCTAAACTTGGATTTTCCACCTCAGAGAAATGTTCTAGCCATTAAGTTGTAGAGATAAGTGATTGCTTGTGCCATTGGGAATGGGATCTGAAAGGGACAGCAAGTGCAGCTGCAGTTTGTGAACGATCTTATTCTCTCAGCTTCAGTTACGTGTGCTTGGAGAGCGCGTAGGGAGCAGGTTTTACATGTCTCTCTGCCCCGTTTCTGGCTGCTGTGGGACACAGGGTAGCCGCTTGCCTGCTCTGCTGTGAAGAGCTGCAAACCACAGGCTGCCTACGAGAGCCTCAGGCCCCAAGGGAAGCCCCGACGCCTCCGCTTGTGTGCAGTGCAGGGGAGGGACTCATCCCAGGCTTGGGCTCAAAGGACCTCAGACAGGTTTAAATCTGTCTCTAACTGCTTAAAACCTCTGCTAGGTCTGACTAAGGCTACAGATGGTAGCAAGAAGAAGAGATGAGAGTCTCTTCTATCATATTTTCTAGACCAAACTCTTATACCCCAAATCTCTCTTCAGCAAAGTTCATATATGTAGGCCTTAGTGTCCAAGGTCCCTCACTGACTTTTACAGCCTACCTGGCTTATATAACTCCTTATCACATTGCATTAGAATCTTTCTTCTAAGACATTTATCATTTCTGATTTCAGTTTCCCAAGGGAAAATATAAAAAATAAAAACAAGCCATCCATTGAGGTGATCCAGAGAGAAGTAAACCTGGACACCACTCACACGGGACATGATTTGCTGTCTGCATTTCAACCTTTAGTGCTTCAAAGGGAAGAATGGAAAGAAATATATAAAAGGAAATATTTGCCTCTCCTGCCAATTCTTAGGTATAATATGTGACATTATATGATTCTGTTAAAAATAACCGATTCATTATCAGCTGGAGTACCTGATAACCAGCCTCTGGTGGTAAGTTTTTGTAGTGACATTTCACGTATTGCAGTGCCACACTTTTACCAATATGCTAATAGGCCCTTGTTAGGTGATCTAAAAATAACTTTAGGAGATCTTGGGGGACAAGGGCTCAGGTTCAAAATGAGGTGTCAGTGACAAACTGGGTACATCTGTGGTTGAATTATAGAATAACATTACAGACTAACAGATTTTTTTTTTTAATGAAAGTGTATGTTTTGCTCACAGTGAAAGTGTATGTGAGTCTAATGCAGCTGAGACCTGTGGGTTCAGATCCTTGCAGACAGTGGTCAGTGAAAGGGGTTTCGCTCCTATTCATGAATTTGTGGACCAGAACCCTCATTTCCAGCTCCAAGTGCTTCCACCGTCAGGAGGCAGCTTCTGCCTATGACACTGCCTGCTCTAACTCTTGTGTAGATCCGCTGCACATGGACATGGAATCAGTTTCTCTGCTGACAGCTGGGCTGGCAGCCCATCTTTTCTCCCTAGAGATTTAGTTCCTCATAGATTTAGTTCTGTAGGTGTTTTAGTTTTGTGGGAAATACACAGTAAACTGTAATGACCAGCAACAAGTGACAAAGGTATTTGTGGATTTCCAGGCAATGGCACCAGTGCTCGTGGCAGTGAATGCCACAAGGAATCCCTGCAAGGAACGCTGGCCCGGGAGAGCCCTCCCTGTTCTGGCCTCTGGGTTTCTCATGTTACTAGTTACACGTCCACCTGAAGGCACTAAAGACATTCTTGATTTTATTGGCTTAAAACAAGTTATGATGCTACGTGCTGCGTTATTTTACTGGTCTAGGGGCAATGATTCACATGCGAGAAGGGCCCCTTAAGCAAAACCATTAAGGTGTTAACAAGTGGGAAAGTGTGCACAGTCCTAGAGGAGCGGGCTGGGCGGCTGCCGTGGTGCTCTGGGAGTGAAACGCTGTCAATTAAAGTCTAGTTTTGCCACCAGCTTCAGGGGACCAGGGTTTTGCAGATTGTGTACGGCTGCTGGAAAGACTTTGCACAGAATCAAGCAGCTTATTTCTCTCTCACTCAAGAGCTTATTAATGTGCAACTAAGTAATGTCTTCAAAAGAACTGTTGCAAATCTCATAACAAGGATGAGGCTGCATTTAAACTTGGTGAGAAATCCTGATCTAAAAAGGCAGCAAGGAGAGAGAAGTTTGTTGTTCATCCCTTCCATTCTGGGGGACAAGCCTGGCTACCACCCTACGTTCTGGTTAGGCGTCTGTCCCCCTTCCTCCCCACTCGGCGTGCACAACTCGGGGATAAATTGCCAAGGCTTTTCCTCTCGGAATCACAAATCCAGGGAAGCGCTGGTGGGGCAGTGCAGCATCAGAGGGACAAGTAATTCTGGTATGTGAATGGATGGTTAGAGAGAAATTGTCTTTGCTGAGCAGATAGTTTGCAGGGGGCGTTGGAAGCCGTGCAATACTCTTCCGCAGGGGCAGAGCCCTCCTGTTTCACCCCGTTTCTCTGCCCCAGCGAGGCGTTGCTGAGGCTGGGGAGGGCTTATTTTCTAGGACATTGTTTGGAAAAGCCCAAAGAACTGGCTGGGTATATTCATTTCACCAGCACTGGCAAATAATGGCCATTGTAAGATCTGGGACATTTTGGTTCTCCACAGCTTAGATCTATTTTACTGTGAATTCACTATTTTGCTGCCAATGTTACTCTGAATTCATGGCAACATGGCTTGGGGTTTTGTTTTTGTTTTTGGTTTTGGTTTTTAGAAAGATCCTTATTATTTCTCATGCTGACAAAACTAGGACAATACATTAGTTTTTATATTTTAAGCTACATGAATGATTATTGCTATGCCACAAAGGCAAGGTCATGAAAAAACAGTTTATAAGCAATTGAACAAATTTCTAGAAAGGAGTCCCAAGCTTAAAAGGAAATTAAGGAATCCCTGCTTGAAGGGGGAAATTCCATAAAATTGTAAAATCATTTTGAAAAAGCTACACTTGGAAAAGACATTGTGAGGGCGGATGATGTGATTATTTCATACTTACTAAATATGAAGTATCTCACTGTCACACTGAGAATGTCTGCTAGTGAAGAGAATTTGACTAGATTTATTACTTAATAGGCAGAATAGCCTAGGCAGAGGCAGAATAGTTTTTATGTAAGTAAATGTGAAACATCCAGTTCAAACTGCCACCATGTTATTCTGAGAGAGCTAAGGACAAAACAGTATTTTCGCCCTTTAAGCAAGAGAAAATATTTAAATATTTTCTTCTGCGTTTATCTCATAACCTTAGTGGTTTTAGATGCCTATGGAGGATAGATAGAGTGTTGCTATTCTTCTAAGGCTTGTGCTAATATTTACTCTCTTTATCATTTATCTAGCAGACAAAAATGAGTTTGGGGGACAATCCAGAGTACTATTAAAATGAAAAATCCCAAATCTAAATCACCAATCTGGTACTTTAGAAAATAACTACTGATAAATGTACTGCGATGTTTACAACAACGGGTTTTATTTCTCTCTCATACACTTTTAATCTGTATACTAGGTTGTAATGGTGCAAAACCCAAACAGTCTTTAATGGGGAGAACGTGGAGAAAGCATGCTTTCACATATACTTCTTATGCAGATCACTTTAAATTTGTAAAACCTACAAAGTACCTGTGAGCACTGGTGTTTTGCCCATGTGACTTATTGTGTATTTAGGTTTTCTCCTTCACTCTTTCACGCTTTTCCATTGGAGGTGTGCTGCTTTCCAGAGAAACACTTTTGTTATTTCCCCAGAGATTCATGATTGCATTGTAAATCAGTTTTAACGACACTTAAAATGTTCACGGATTTTTTTTTGACAAATCCAATTTTGTGATTATTTTTATGATGACCTGTGATCAAAATATGCCTATTGGTACTAACAATGGGCTCCTTCCTTCCCAGTGTACTATTATACACTTCTGGTGCCTATAGTGTGTGCTTACCAGGTCAAGATAAATTAGCAAATGCAGCTTTTGTTTCTTGCCCCTTTCATATTAAGGAGAGCCTGTGAAGCTCTCCTTAGCATTTAGGAAATGCTTCTGAACCTGTTGTGTTGTGTGAGATGGCCCCTCATTTCTTGTTTAGTTTTTAAACCCCCGTTTGAGTTGTGTAAAAGCTGCTCAGTGTTAATGTGAATCTCTCGGGGGTAATTAATAGTTATTAATCCCCAAATTACATAGGAATCATATAAGTTTAAAATACCAAAACAAGAAAAGCAAGAGCTCCTTAAATAATTACATAATTACAAGTAAATCCATGCTAATTTCAATTTTTCTGATATTACAGTCAATAAGAAAATAAAATAAATACTCTTTAAATGTAATAATAATAAAAGGAAGACAGGACCTTCAGTTACCAAGAGCTAAATGCCAGGTCATAACTGCATGTTGAAGAAGATTCCCTTGACATCTTTGTCTTTTAAATCCAGATCTAGTTAGCTCAGCGGACAATGTACGACCCAGGTTTTGGCTCCCTGGCAGCCTTGTCCTCTCCCGGCGCCAGGGCCAGTGGCAGGGAACGTCCCGGGCAGGAGCAGGAGCCCCAGGGCAGCGCAAGCCCAGGCTGCGTCCCCCGCAGCCGTGCACAGAGCGGCGCCGGCCCCGGGGGCCTGGGGCAGCCTGCGAGGGCTGGCGAGCGTCTCCGGGGGGGCCCCTGGGCTCACGTGTCTCGTTTAGAGCTCTCATCCTCCAGCTGTGCTTCTGCAATTACAAAGACCTATCTGTTAAAAAAACTAAAACCATTTCCTTGCATAAATAGCAGCTGACACAAACTATCAAGTAAGGGTTTTTAAGTCATCGTATAAATAGAAGTTCTTAGGACACTAAAAACTCACCAAACTTAACCAAAGTCATTGGGAATTTGGGACAGAAGGAATGCTGTCTTATGGCATGCTCTATCTGATGTGCTTCAGATGCAAAACCCTCCACTGGACATTCTTGCAATAACATTCCCATAAGGAAAAACAAAAAGGCACTTGCCTTATGGGATTAGTCTTGAAGCTGGCCCTGGACGAAGTTTGGGAAGTTACAGCTGTGCGACTCAGCCGCATGAGGGAAGCCCACGAAGTTGGGGCTCTTGGGGGCATCGCGTAAGACTGGTCCCAGCCGCGCCGTCCGCTCCCGCCCGCGCAGCACGGGCAGCCCTGCGGGCCCTGCCTGCGTCTGCTCTTGGCTGCGCTCGCAGGGATGTTCAGGACAAGGGCACAGAACAGTCCGAGCTGTTAAAAATCCTGCTGGGCACTTCCTTGTACTGGGGCGAGTGTAACTAACCATGAAGCGGGGCAGAGATCATGCCCAGGCTCAGAGCTCGCTGCTGTAACACACAGAAAAATTTTAACTGCCTGAATCCCGTGAGCTCTTCTCGCTTCATCTCATCATTTTTTATTTCACTTTTTTCTTTTCTTTTTTTTTTTGCTTTATAAAGTTATAAATATTGACCTCAAGCATTCTGCTTACATCTCCTTGGAGTTTAATCATGTGCATATTCTATACATGTGTTTCCACGCATGCCACCAATTTTGATAGCACTGTATTTATATAAATTTATATAGAAATGAAAAAAAAATATATATAAATTTATATAAAGGGAAATCGTAGAATAATTGGAGTATCTCCATGTTGAAATCTGTAGCAGCAAAGTATTGTACAGGGTAGATAAGCAAAAGGGCCTGAGCTAGTTGCAATGGTTTTTGTAGTTGTTCCAGTCCTTAAATAAACACAAAATGTCATACCCTTGCACCACCAGCTGTGGCCAAGACTAATGGAAGCAAATGCAGGTAGGAAAGGTGCTTGTACTGCACCTTTCAGCAAGAAAAATCCCTGTTTGATAACATTTTCCTTCCTACATACCTATGAATTGCAGGCAAAGCATTTAGCAGATGGGGAGGCTGGGCAGGTGCCGGCTCCAGCTCAGCGGCTCCCAGGAGCCCTGGGAACATCGCACAGACGGGGCCTTTTCTGCAGGGCCGGTGCAGTCACGGCCCTGTCGCCCAGCGGGTCGCCCAGCCGGACCCGGGGGCCCGGGAAGGAGGGGCTGGTGCTTCCGTCCCTCGAGTCCGCGCTTCCCGGGCGGACAAAGGCGGCGGGGAGGGAGCGGGGCAGGCAGCGCTGCAGGGGTGCGCGCCGGCGCTGAGCAGGACTACGGCGGGGTTCCGTTTGCCTGTCCTTTTCCAAAGAACTTCTTATCAAGGTTGCAATTTACTACTGGTGAGGCATAAACCAGATAAGGGTCTGATACACGTGCGGCATGCTGGGTAGCACAAGCAATAGCTCATCTGCTGCCCTTCACTTGTTCTTAGGAGAGCAGAACAGGCACTTTCTGCATTTTTAGGTCCACAGCAAACTGCTCTTTGGATATTTTTTCCATGTGCCTCTTTGATAAACATATAAATACATATATATATACACGGTAGGTTAAAACTCACTTCCAAGCACATCACCTTTTTAGAAATCAGCTTGCCTTAAAATGGCATGGCTAGTGAGGAATTCCATTGGAGCATTATACAAGGAAATCTAATTTTTCAGCTTAGGAGAAATGGCTGCTAATTCTAAACTACCATTTTCATTTTTTCTACAGCAGAAATGCACCTTTTCCCCGACCATAAAATTTTCTCATAATAGAAATGAGCCAGTCCCCAAGGGTGTGGTTATCACGAGATAATCTCACCTCAATCTGATTAGAGGCATGAGGCTCATGCCTCAAAATGCTCCAGGGTGTGATTACCTTATGATAACCATACCCTGTATCATGTCTTATTGATTAACTAATAAAGCTCCAGTGTTATTATTCAGAGGAAGAACTAAGATGTCAGCAAGGAATCTGGTTCCGGAATGGGAAGGATTCTTTGAACCTCTCTAGATAACCTCTCTTGCTCCAATTATAACCCCTCAGAAATGTCAGGGTCACCAGATGCTGGGTTTTGTTTCTTACTGGTGACTGTGACGATGGCTTACATAAACTGAACCTTACCAGGAATATCCTTACGTACAGATATGCTTTCACTGCTCTGGTCCCATTGCATTTGTGTTGAAGACGTGGGTTCCAGAGCAGAGTAGTATCCAGTTTTCCAGAGAGGAGGGAGCTCCGCGCGGCGCCGGCCGGGCCCGCGCTCCGCGGCAGCGCAGCGGGAGAGCCAGCGCGAAGGCCTGTGCCGCATGCAGCAGGGTCCGATCTCCTCTGCGCCGGTGAAAAGGTGGAGCTATCCCACTGACTTCCGTGGAGACCACCGGGTTAGCAGGTACATCTAAGAGGAAAATGTGGCTGGTGTGTGCAAGAAGAGCTGCACCAGGAGTCTGCTTGCCAAGTGACTTCTGCAACGCAAGGAAAGGAGGCAAAATGTCCCTCTCTCTCAGAGCTACGTGTGATTTTTGACATGAAAAGCCACATCTACGTAGTTATTGTAATTCTTTCTATAAAAAGGTGAAGTGAAAAATCTAAAATGGTGAAATGTTTGATCAAACTTCTGCAGGGATGTGCAGCGTGCACCCAACAAGGGGTCACTGCACAGCAATGACGCTGCAGTCACCCGCTGTAACGAATTCCTTGGCAAATTTGCTGTGTCTGTTGTGTTGCCATACGCTCCGCTAATGGAGAATGCTAATTTCTTTAGCTAGCTGGAGAGCTGTCAGCCTGCCCTTTCATGCTGTGTGGCAAAAATAGCTTGTTGCTCCGAATGCCAGCAACGCTCCGTTTTGGAGAGTCGCAGCGGGAATGTGGGCATAGAGTAGGCTATGGAAAATACTGGCATTTTCAGTATCGCGTTACCTGCAGCTTCCCAGAGCTAGTGGCCAAAAAAGGCTCTTTTCCTTCGGCATTCTCACTGGTGCTTCTACCCCTGTGGCTCTGCTGCCAGCTTCAATTAGGATTGAAAGGGAACAGCAAAAGCCCTGGAACAGACAAGGTGCTAAGGCTGTAACCAGTCTCTAGGCCAAATTTATTTTGTGGGATTCATTCTACTTGAGCCATCTAAAGATTAGGCTTAAATTAGACTCTGGGGTTTTGTTGCCTAGGTTCCATACGCAGTCAAGGGGAGGAGATTAGTATGTTCAGAGGGAGAGCGATGTTCTCCCTGGATGACAAGGAGCTGAATAAATCACCCTCTGGAGTGTCCGTCTCATCGCTGAGGGGAGAGGCAGCCAAGGCAACTGCCTTGGACAAGGTGCCAAACTTCTAATGCAACCACGTGAGGACGTGTAAAAGCTTTTATAGGAGCATGTGAAGATTCCTGCCTTTATTATAGGCCAGTCTAGACCCTGGGTTATCAGCACTGACGTTCTCCACCACCGCCCACCTTCCTGATCCGTGCGGCAGAGCCGCATGGAGGCCTCCCGCTTCCTGCTCCACCTGAATTCTGAATTCCTCCTGAACATGAAGGCTTTCCTGAAGCTAGCCGTGTCCCCCAGGGGTCAGTCCTTGGTCCAGTCCTGTTCAATTTATTCATCAATGACCTGGATGAAGGCACAGAGTGCTCCCTCAGCAAGTTTGCTGATGATACCAAACTGGAAGGAGTAGCTGATACCCCAGAGGGCTGCGCTGCCATCCAGAGGGACCTGGACAGACTGGACAACTGGGCGGTGAAAAACCTCATGCAATTCAACAAGGCCAAGTGCAAGGTCCTGCACCTGGGGAGGAATAACCCCAGACACCAGTACAGGCTGGGGACCGACCTTGTGGAGAGCAGCTCTGCAGAGAAAGACCTGGGTGTCATGGTGGATGATAAGTTGACCATGAGGCAGCAGTGTGCCCTCGTGGCCAAGA
Source organism: Tinamus guttatus (assembly GCF_059628265.1). Classification (NCBI taxonomy): domain Eukaryota; kingdom Metazoa; phylum Chordata; class Aves; order Tinamiformes; family Tinamidae; genus Tinamus; species Tinamus guttatus. The sequence continues at coordinate 265,058 of NW_028289022.1, forward strand.
AGGCCAATGGGATCCTGGGCTGCATTAAGAAGAGCATCTCCAGCAGGTCGAGGGAGGTGATCCTGCCCCTCTACTCAGCCCTGGTGAGGCCACATCTGGAGTATTGTGTCCAGTTCTGGGCTCCACAGTACAAGAGGGACGTGGAGCTGCTGGAGAGAGTCCAGCGCAGGGCCACAAGGATGATCAGGGGCCTGGAACATCTGCCCTGTGAGGAGAGGCTGAGGGAGCTGGGCCTGTTCAGCCTGGAGAAGAGAAGGCTGAGAGGGCACCTGATCGGTGTCTGTAAGTACCTCAAGGGAGGCAGTGAGGAGGATGGTGCTGGCCTCTTTTCCCTTGTGGCCACCGACAGAACTAGAGGTAATGGCCACAAACTGAAGCACCAAAAGTTCCATAGGAACTTGAGGAAAAAATTCTTAACTGTGAGGGTGACAGAGCACTGGAACAGGCTGCCCAGAGAGGTTGTGGAGTCTCCTTCTCTGGAGATCTTCAAAACCTGCTTGGACGCAGTCCTGTGCCACGTGCTCTAGGTGACCCTGCGTGTGCAGGGGGGTGGAACTAGATGATCTCTAGAGGTCCCTTCCAACCTTAAGCATTCTATGATTCTGTGATTCTTTCCCTCACACCCTGAATGTGGCACAGCACAGGGGGCAGGAAGTGTGAAAAGGCAGATTTAGAAGATCGGAAAGTAAAACACACCCCAAAGTGGTCTTATCTTAAATGTAAAATATTTTACCACTCTCATTGGGCTATCTTTGACATCTTTGTTTTTCTACAATGTCTGTAAAATATTTTTCTGCTTTTGTCCCTATATTTCTTGGGGAAAGTGTCATATTCCCCATTGTAAGAACTACTGCCTTAAACAAACGGTCATCTAGGCTGTAGGACAAAGCTGGTGTCTTTCCATTTGCTCAAACACGGCAGAACAAAAAGGCCACCTCAGCGTGGGCAAATAGGTTGCTGCCAAGGTTGGAATCACCTAAGGCAGTAAGTTTGCTGTCTACATACCTTTTACACGAGGCTGCTGGTTTCCGGGCATGTAGAAAGGTAGTTCTCCTCCTGCTCTCCCCGCAGCAAGATGGACAAGGTGCTGATGTACGTTTAAAAAGAGGGCTGTAGGGCACCAAAGGCCTTGGAAACTTGAGTACTGATCATCTGTTTCCATAGGAAATGTGTAAATCTTCAGTCCTTAAAAATCTGTGGCACATCCTGAGGAACAGAAAGCGTTGTGGGGCATGCCCTGCTCAATTCCGGCCTACCTGCATTTTTCTTACCCAAACTTCTATGCTCTCCTCGCAGGTGCACAAGGGAGCAGCAGAAGAGGCTGTTGCCTTCCCCTCTCTGCACATTTCTGCTCTCGGTCCCCCGCTCATGCTGCTCCTTGCCAGGGGCTCCAACCTGGAAGCTGCCCGAGAGGCCCCGCGTGGGCGCGCGGCGGCGCCGCGGAGCCTGCGGAGCCCTGCGGGAGCCGGGCACGTTGGCTCATGCTGCAGCCCCCCGCAGCCCGGGGCGCAGGCCGCGCCAGCAAGCAGCCCGTGCCAGGGCTCCTTGCGGTTCCTGCAGAGTGTGGAGGGCGCCCAGCGCCCGCTGCTGTGCCGAGTGCTGGCCCCGAGGGGTGCGTGCATGTGCGTGTGTGTGTGTGTGTATCTGTGTGTGTGTGTGTGTGTGTGTGTGTGTATCTGTGTGTGTGTGCGTGTGTGTGCATCTGTGTGTGTGTGTATCTGTGTGTGCGTGTGTGTGTGTGTGTGTGTGTGTATCTGTGTGTGTATCTGTGTGTGTGTGTGTGTGTGTGTGCGCCACACACCTGTGCGCATGCGAGCCCGCACAGAAACTGGTAACGCCTCGCTCTAAACTTCTGCCTTTCCTCACTTCCTGACCCATTTTATCAAAATCTTAACAATATTTTGATCTTCTTACAATAGCAGAACACTGGGACAGATTTCAGTTTGGTGTGTAGTAATTTGAAAAACACTAAGTTCATCGTTAAACTTCTGTATGAGTAAAGTAAAGAAAAAGAACATGTTTTATCTCGTTGGATGGATATGTGGATTAATCTATATTAATCCACAAATTCTTATATAGTTTGTTGCTCTTTTAAAAGTAAGGGCATGCAGTTAATCACGAGGCAGGATTTACTGTGTATTTGTTTGCTAATTTGTCTGGGGTTTTGTTGGTGTTGTCCTAGACTGTGCATTGGCATTGCTACATGTTTGTAATTACATGGCACCGCTGTCTCTGAAGGTTAGAAGTTAATATCTGTACTATTACTAAAAGGCATTTAGTTCCATAGATGGTTTCACTGGGTTCAATAGGATAACTTGAGAGTGAAATATTCCTGAAAATCAGAAAAGGAATCAAAGCCCAGTCATGTAACATTTGAAATATATTTTCATCCACTGGAAGTGGGAGAGTACAGGTTATGGGGGAGTAAGTGCTGTTTTCATCTCTGCAACAAGAAATGCAACTGCCTAAATCAATACAAAAACACCTCCTATGTATTTGAACCTAAAAGCAGTAATGCGAGAGAAATGTTACTTTCAATACCCAACAGAGCTATTTTTTAACAGAGAGATTTAAGAGAGAGATGGCAGATTTTAACTTTTTGTAGAGACCACAAAGTGTTGTTACTGTTGGATAAAAATAACAGCTGCAAGGGAGGCTAAAATTCTTTCTGAGATAACAAAGAACAAAGGAAAGACTCAGGACCGGTGTCAGCTTTACCAGCTAGGACGCGCTGTCTGTCCATGGGCAGATTTCCGGCCGGAGTCACCGCGTGTCCCCAGCCGGTCACATCTGAGGGTGGAATCTGGCCCAAATGAATGACTAAAGCAGGGCCGAGGGCCAACAGCCAGTGAAGGAAACGTCCTTTCCTGAAACCCTCCAGAAACAGGAGTGCGATACTGATGGTATCTGTAGTATTGAACTGTAGTACTGTAGATAGTACTACATCACATTACGGATCACACTGATCAGTGCGGTCAGTGCGAGGCTTAACGTGAAGGTTCGTGCCCCTTGCTGGGAATGAAGGAAGGGCGGTTGGAACCCTGTCAGTGTGCGCTGGGCGCAGCGGAGCCGGGAAGGCAGTGGGATCCCTGTCACTGTGCGCTTGTACTGGAGATGGAAATTTCTGTGATCTGTAGAATCATAAAAATGTCCCGTGGGAAGCAGAGGCCAGACCTTGAGAAAGAAGATGTTTGCCTGCCTAGGCTGAGCGATAAGGAGCAGGGATGCAGCTGCTCAGCCTGGTTCACAGGCAGCCTCCTCCAAAAACCTGTTGAAGGTGGCTGCTTGACCGGGCTTGTAGCCAATGTAACTGAGACATCCTCCAAAACTAGCTTTGGAGGCCAAACACCTGAGAGGGAGGAAGAAGAGGAAGGCAGGACCCTCGAATTGAGGGCTGGGACCCCCGACTGGTGTGAGCGCCTGCGCACCCAGGGTGGAGAGTTGCGCAGCTGAGGGCAGTTTGTCCACCCTCGGGCTGCCTCCTGGGTCGGACTGACCCTACGTGCCAGGATGCACCAGGCAGAGAGAGGACAGTGCAGGAGAGCAGGGGGAGGAGAAACTCCAAACTCTGCAGCCTGTGCTGTCTCTGGAAATTGATGGGAAACCAACGGTAGTATTACACCAGCTAGCACGCTGACACAATGTCCGTGCGGTGCTGGCTGCGAAGCAGCGCTCTGGAATAATGTCCAAGGCTGATAGATCACAGGTGTTGCACTTGTGGGAGGATTTAGAGCAGACAGTGTTAACATTCATACCAAAGGAGAAGCTGGAGACAGTTTCTCCCCCTCAGGAGGGGCTTGGACGCCTGAAACAAGAATAGGGGCGTGGCCAAGCTCCAGTGTCCGAAGGGTCCCAATGTAACATCACTTGCCAAGACGATTGACCGTTCGTTACACGTGCCATTTATTGTTGGGAACAGAATAGACAAACGGTTCGTGCCTTGGTGGACACAGGAGCGGAGGTCACAGTAGTGCACAGGAACCCAGAAAAGTGCAAGGAGGAAGTAATCCCTGTTTGGGGTTTGAGTGACCAGCCTGTCAAGGGAAAACTTGTGACTGACTGCCATCAAGCCATGCACCAGACTGTTGAAGCTGCTGGGGTGCTGTGGCCAGGGAAGGTCCAGGTGATCCAATCAACCAGGATGCTCAAAATAGAGGGTTGACCAAAGAGTGGGCGCCCCTTGCCCTGATGAGAGGGATACCCTTTGTGAATTGTGCGGTAGGCACCTCGACTGTAGCATATGGATCTGGAGCGAACTCTAGTCTCTTCCCTGCTAGGGAAGGGTTGGTATTAAACCATAGAGGAATACTTGAATGGGATCCCGGGGGAGGGCTTCTCGAAAATTAAGGCACCCCCGCTGCTTTCCCCCCTTACCACCTTCCCCCACGAGTGGACCAGATGTTCCGGGGGGAGGAGGAGGATTGAGAGCTGTACTCTGACTTGTATCCTTGCAGAGAGACTAGGGACATAACTTCAGTATAGAATACAAGAATGAAGTGACACCCAAGCTCCAGTATGAGGGGCATGGAAGGGCCAGTGACCCCATGTAGAGATCATTAGGTGTGCTGCAAGCACTGGGAATTGAACATAATAATGTGTCGCTTGTTCTTAGTTGCACCCAGGCCCAGACGTGGGTGCAGCGTGTCGTTGCAAGTATATTGAGAGACAGAGACAACAGAGTCCTCCCTACCAACATCTGAAAAAAATCGTGTGGGATGTGGCCACAGAGAAGGAGCGACAGCTTTGAGCGTGATGGAGAGCTATGAACTTCACCCATGACCAGGGCCTCTGCGCAGCCATCACCTACGTACCGATCCTGGTGAATGTCACCACTGAGAAGGTTTATCTGTGCTCTACCACCCCCACCCCCAAAGATGATGCCCTTAAGGTGAGCAATATTTCCTTTGATACCAAAGAGGGCAGATGCCATTATGGGATCAATCCCCAACTCCCTCTCTCTGATCTGCCAGCTCGAGAGGATGTTCGGGTCCAGTATCCCGCCAGCAGGTATCACTTCGTGAGTATTATCCATACTTTGCTGGATATGTGCTTTCACCTGAATAAATGCTCGATGTAGTCACCTCGTTCTGTTGTGATTATTGCCGAATTCTGAGCCCATTCGGAACAGCGCTGGGCGCAGGGAAGGCAACGGGAACCCTGTCAGTGCATGCGGGGTGCAGCGGGGCTGGGAAGGGCAGTGGGATCCCTGTCAGTGCACCCTGGGCACAGGGAAGGGCAGTGGGATCCCTGTCAGTGCACGCTGGGTGCAGCGGGGCTGGGAAGGGCAGTGGGATCCCTGCCAGTGCACGCTGGGCACAGGGAAGGGCAGTGGGATCCCTGTCAGTGCACGCTGGGTGCAGCGGGGCCAGCACAGCTCCGCGCTGGCGCAAGGAGCCGGGCACGTGGTCCTGAGCTGCACCACGAGCAGCTGCACCGCGACACACCTGAGCGCCAGCTGTGGGGACACATCTTGTCTGTGCGCTGCCCGGGACAGGAGGAATCTCTCCAAATGAGGCCTTCTGTCTCCAGGTCAGTGACCAAGCCAAACACAGTGCTATCCCCACTCCTCTGAGCCAGAAAAGGGGCCTTTGTGGATGATGTGTATCATCATGGAATGTTTATTCTGCACAAACCAAAGAACAACAGGATAAAGCAGCGTTCACTCATTCCTGAAAAAGTTAGTATATATGTCCTGGAGAGCTTCTGATCTCTGGTCTTTGCCTTCAGAAAATTATATGCTGCTTCTACGTCTCTGACTTGTCAAAAGATAGGGCCAGCCCTGCACAGTTTGGCAGTTCAGTGTGAAATGAAGAATGAAGATATGAATGATTTAAGAATGTATTTTTGTAATTATTGGAATATATGTTTCGTTTCACTGCAAGGACAAGAGGCAGAAAGGGCTAGCAATTTGAGAGACCTTGGGAGATTGAGGGAGACCTAAACATTCCGTGCACCCTTTGCTGTGAGCAGACAGAAAGATGTACGACACTTCAGGGCAGACCCAGTGCAAACAGCCACAGTCACCAAAACCCTCGCTATGCACCTTGGCACCTAGACTAACACATGGCGCTCTGCAAGGCAATACTTCTGCTGAGAACACTTTTCTCATTTTAGAAAATGAAAATGTGATTTTCCTGGAGCTACTGTAGATGTACGATGGGTTTCCTTGGTTTAAAAATTTCTCTCCACTTGCGAATGGAGGACAAAACAGAATAACTTCAGGTTGGACACTGTCCCACCCAGTGGGTGACTTACAAGTTGTATTTTAAGCACAACCTTATGTTTTCCTGGCTTTTCCCTTGGGCTTGGTAATACAGACCCCTGTGAGATTCAAATCCAAGTGAGCAAATAAATAAATAAATAAATCATAACAGAGAGGCGTAAAATGTTTGCTTGAATACAAGAGGGAGGACTGTGACCTTTTTGTTTGCCTCTTACAAATATTTGCATGTTCTTTGATTATTGCAAAGATTGAATATTAAGCTAGACATTTATCTGAAGCAAATAAACCACGGTTTCACAGTTGGCACCCGGTCTGTAGAGGCCTGCGGCCCCTCACAGGCCACCAGCCGCTTCCTCACGTTGCCGCTCTGCGCAGCGCTCCCCAGCGAGGGAGCCCGGGCCTGCCGCGCGCTGCGGCGCCCGCGCCTGTGCATCCCGTGGTAAAACTGGGGCCGTGTGGTCTTCTCTGCAGAAGCCCCCCATGCTTCTCCCCACGGCCCCCTGACCGGCATCCAGTGCTTTTGCAGTTTGGGAACTAACAGTGCACAGTCTGGCACAGCCCAGAAAGAGGACTTCGTTCCTACCTAAAATACCTAAAATCTCTTTCCATGTGGCCCATGAGGTTTTGGTGGCTGTATCTATCTGAACAGGGTCTTGGACGTTGTAATGCTGAAGGTCATAGTTCCTGAGCTGTAGGCACCCGTTGACATTTTTAACATCCAAATTTGATCCATGGGTATGCTGGAAATTTGGCACCTCGGAGTGGGATTTATAGAAGGCAGCTGAGTGGGGAGCTGCCAAAGCTGGGCAGCAGCACTGCCAAGGAGACAAGACTATGCTCTAAATTCGGTCCTTTGCCGAGAATTAAAATCCTTACTCCGGGCAACAAAAGATGCCATTTTGGAATCACTCTCCTGAACCTTGTCCTGGAAGGTCGTCTCCTTTCCCTGTTGTTGCATGTGGTTCTGGCGCTCGGGAGCCTGCTGAAAGCTCTGGAGAAGGGCAGCTTGTCTGCATCGAGTGCCCCTCTGCTGTGACCTCTGCAGAGGCTGAGTGAGTTCTGCAGTGTCTTCCCCAGGATGTCGTGGGCTCTGCGATATCTGTGAGAGCCTTGGAGTAAAAGGCTGCTACAGCAGAGGATGAGAATGGTGCTTTAATTGCCTTAGGTGGAAACAAAATCATTGCTCATCCACAGGCAGATCTATAATAGCTGGTTTGACCTGTTTAGCTACTAAATAAATATTTGGGTTCAGATAAGAGTTGACATTAAAAAAAAAAATCAACATCATTAACTTTGTAGAAGAACAGCTGGGAGATAGTATCAAAAGGAAACTCATATATCCATGTTTATTTTTATCTATAATGCATGGACTTCTTCCCACCTAATTTTTGCCATCTACAAGTGACCTAGTTGTCTAGACTTCCTCTCTAGTCTAAGGAGAAAGCACTAGATGGGATGAATCACCTGCCATAGGTTCCTATTTAGGGATTTGTCCCAGATGGCAGGAATGTCCCTCTGGAAATGTTCGTTTCTCTTCTTTGACTGCAGGTGGAGACTTAACGGTGGCCCAGCTAAATGCCTAGTTTGTAGATAGACACAGCCGAGTAAGAGAAACCCTGCGTTTTTGTGTGCTCCTTCCCCATCTGCTTCCCAAATCTGCCTCATTTCACTGGCGACAGTGAAGGGTTTTTCTGAGGACGTTTCTTCTCTGCTACTCCGGTGGGTGGCCCTGGATTTGTGCCGCCTGCTCCCTCCCTCCTGCCGGCCCATTCAGCCCCGGGGCCTGCAGGGCTGCCCGGAGGGGCAGCCTGGGCTGGGGGGACACCCCTGTGCCCCAAGACCCTGCGCAGGGCCAGGCCGGCAGCCGCAGGCCTGCGGGCTCCCAGGGCAGCGGGAGGCGGCCGGGGCCGCCCGCAGGCCCCAGCAGCGCGTGAGCCGGCGGCAGCTTTGCCTGCGGAACGGGGAACAGCTTTCCGCGTGGAACCGCCGTGCGGACACGGAGCAGACGTAATTATTCACACGGGAGAAGGACTGGCAGGGCTGCCAGCGCGTCCCCCCCGAGAGAGCTGCTCCGCTGCTCCCCAGCAGCCCCGCGCAGCCGGTGCCTGACTTGGGGTCCTCGTAGCAGGGCTAGTGAGAAACCAAACTGCAGCGGCCTCTCACGTCTGCCCGTGAAGCACCAACCAGTCAAGTCATTCACTCTTGTGCTCCACAGAATAGCAGTCATTTGTGGGCAAGCTGAAATTGCCAGAAACTCGCTTTTCTTAGCAAAAAATTAATAAACGGCCCCGTGAAGCTCATGCAGAGCTAGCCAGCTTAACCAGCTGCCAAAACCTGCTCAGGAGAGAAGACAGATGCAAACAAACCCTTTCTCACTGCGCCTTAGCGAGCCCTTGCTGCAAACTTCCTTCTCGCCACTTGCCTGCCACTCACACAGCTAGACAGGTTGTCATTATGAGCCACCCGCTGCCCCAGCTTTGCCCCAATTTTTTTCAGCCCTACAGCACTGTCATTTGATGTGTCTGGCAAGAGAATTAAAGTAGATGAAGACTGAGGATACCACTCCCTTAGGTAATGATATATTCTGATTCCCTCCAGCTATCTTCCTGACAAGCCAGTCCTCCTCATTCTGGCCCTACTCCCCTATTCCACAGACCAGAGAATAATTAAGCTCCTCTACATAAGGCAGGGCTTCATTCAACATTCAGCTTAGACTCTCTTAAAAACGCTTGTGACAGATGGGGTATATTCTGTGCCATAGCACAAAGTTAGTTGGCATGCAATAGTCAGCAGGAAAAGCAGGCAAAAATACCTGGCATGCATCAGCCAGGAAGGAATGGAGACAAAAACACTGAAGTGCTGCATGCAATTGAAACACAGCCCTAAATAAGGCCTCATAAATATGAGCAGTAAATGCTAGGTCTTGAAATTATTATGTAGATATTATCTCAAATGCATTCAGCAGGGATAGAATCACAAAAATATTATCTGCTGATCCATCAGCTATGCAAGGCACCTTGAGATGAGTTATTCTGGAAATCGCACAGTGCTGCAAGTCAGGAAAGCTCTGCCTTGGAGAACAGCGTGATTGAGTCAAAATTACTCGACCCAAATCACATTGGAAAGCCAAAGGGGGATCTTTAACCCAGCGAGCTGTAGTCTGAGTTGCCTAATAAGGGAATTTTAGGAAGAAAGTTTTTAGAACAGCAACTCAAATTCTTTCTGTCTGTCAACAGGCACGTCCTGGCGTGATCCTGGGGATGTTTGATTGCAGAACGGGTGCTCCCTAGCAGCACTGCTACCGGCCTCTGCTGCGCTAGGCCACGTGTTCATAGGCAGCACTCGCCACTAGGAAACGTCTCTCCTAAAGAGAGACTCTAAAGGTGCAGGCAAGGGAATCAAAAACCCGTACCCAGATACATTACAAAAAATATACAGCTCATTTTTAACCCAAAGGCACTCATACTCACTCACTCTGATAAAATGAGACTCTTGAAAAGCAGAGTTCTCATGACTTGAGATGTTATCACAGCCTTGGAATGTGTGCACTTGCAGGTACTTTTTTATTATTAATTGTGTTAAATAGGTGACGGATCACATGCTATTGTAACAAGAAAAACAGGTTTGATAAAACGAAGCAAATATTCGGCTGAATAGAACATGTTGACATAATTATTTTTTGAAGAGGTAAAATAGGCAAACATGAGAACTAGGAGCAGGATCAAACTGCACGTGCTGTAGTTTCCTTAATTACGTGGACAAAGTTTCATGTTCCTCAGAGGTGGTACCAAGCCCACCCGCTGGCCTCCCAAGGGCTGTTCTCCGAGCACCTTTCTGTGCGCAGGGCGAGCTGAGGCGGCCCGCGCGGCTCTGCCCCGGCCTCTGGCGGGAGCCCTCCCTGTGACGACGGGTCACAGAGCCTTGCAGTGCTCATCAGTTCCACTCTGCAAACTCCATATGGACTTCCATTTTAAGTCAGGAAATAGAGAATGAGAAACTGAAATAGTTCTAGAAGGGTGAAAACCAAGGGAGCAGCGCGGTGAGGGAATGGAGGAGATCGGCCGCAGGCTGCTCATTGCCCTTGGTGAGCAATTTCTAAAGGAGACGGAGAGCGGCACGCAGGAAAGGACAAGGCACTGATGCCCAGAGCGGATGGAAGAGCGAACACGAATGCCGGGGAGCAGGAAGGGCTGCACCCCACCGCGGGGCAGTGCTGGAAGGAAGGGGCACTGTCCCAGGCAACAGGGCCTCCCAAGGGGCACCTGCTGTTTCTTTTTTTTTTCTTTTTTGCCTCTTGGGTCTCTTGTGTTTTCCTGTGGGTGAAATGGGTGACTGCTCGGCCAAGGAGCTGTTCGTGAGGCTGTGAACGCCTCGCTGCCACGTAGCCCCGCGGGCTGCGCCGGCGCCTGCAGCAGCGCGGCCGCACGCAGCGCAGGCCCGGGGCAGCGGAGGGGCTGCGGGTGCCGCTGCCTGGAGAGCGGGGAGGGGTCCAAAGCGTGGGCGGGTTCAGAACCCTGGTCCTTCCTTGGGTCCATGGCTGAAGATGCCTGATGGCCCCGACAGGGGGGCATTATGAATGTGGTGGCCCTGTTTTTTTGTTTCATGACCTTCGTACATGGTTTCAGTTTTCAAGGGGGTGCTTTAGCTGCTAGAAGTCATAGACCATAGTCATAGATAGAAGTTTATTTACATACACAATCCTATTGCTTTTTCACCAGATAATTTAGGAATTGCCAGCTACTGTTATTCTCCTAATTAGCTGGAAACTAATTCAGAAATTTAGTCCTACTTTTCCTAATTAATTGGTGACTAAATGACTTTGGGCTAGCATGGTGAAGGGAATGGGTGAAAGGGATGGTGGGCTAGTAGAAGAATCGTCGCTGCCAAGTGTCAAGTATCCACCTTTCCCACAGGAGAAGCTGGTCATGAAACAAAAGGGAGCAGATGGTCCCTGGTCAAGCAACCTTGCTGGAGTGGCTCATCTGGAAGTCCTTAAGCTAAGTCAGGGAGAAGGAGGGCAGGAAACTCGTGGGAAAGCGGGTAGCTTCTTACCTGGCAAGATATGCAGAAGACAGCTTCCAAGAATGGTGATCTGCTCAGGATTGCTGAGGAAGAACATCTGAGTTTGTGGATTTTCCTTCTAAACACAGCAAGTCTGAGCTGCCTGGAGTAGGAAACTGTATCACTCTAATGTATGGACTTTGCTTTGATATTTCCTGGCCGATAGCTGAGCCCTTTTCCTGCGACTCAGAGGCGGTTTTATGGGAATGGCTCTCCTGAAGATATAAGTGTCAGTCTGGAAGACTGGGAGGGTTTCTTCACTTGCTCCGTATCTAATAAAGGAAGAGGAGTCGCTTTGTGATCTGCGTGCTTTGCCCTCTTCTGCCTGTTATTCATGGATAATAACCTTGGATAACAAATATTGTTCCGAGCAGGCCCAGCCTAGTTATTATACCAGGAAAAGCAGGGGAGTGTGGAAAACGGTGGGGGCGGGGGGGTGAGAGAACAACTTTTATCTTCAAAACTGCTTTTGTAAGAAAACAAAAACTCTTAGACACGGTAGAACATCCTGCCCAGCAGTGATTGCAAACTATTCCCAGCAACAGATAAGAGAAAAACATTGAAGAGTTTTTATTATTTAAGAAAAACTTAAAAGGTATCGTTTGCTGTTTCAGTATGAGTGAATTCATCTGAGATTTGAACATCATAACAGGACTACTATAATTAAGTCCAAATGCACTTTCAGAACATCTTTAGTTTTCTAAGCAAGTCAAAGACTTAACTATTTGCAATGTATGTTACGTTTTGTTCAATATCTGAAAGGCATTTAGAGATGCAGAATGTTAGGTCTTTATTGATGGAGCTCTAGAGAGATGTAAAACAGTGCACCAAAACAGGTAAAATGCTACTGAAAATAATTCTGAAAATATTCTAAGGGGAAATATTGAATGATCAGTCTAGGCCTCTTCTGTAATATGACCCCTGCTGCCATTTTTGGTGACACTACTGTTTTTGTTGGCCAACATGATTTATTGTGCCATAAATGTTGGGGCAAAGTTTTTTAGCTGAAAGTCTCTTCAGAGATGTCCCCCAGGCTGCAGTTGTTTTCTGGGAGTGTTGCCTAGGCTCAGCTGTAGCCCCAAAGTGCTTGTCATCACCCCAAACCTCAGCAATGACCAAGTGGCATTCAGTGAAAAACTGAAGCTTTCAGATGGAGCTCCAGTACCTTTTTCCCCAGCCTCTCCTCCCAGCTCTTTTGTTCCTTATCCAATAACAGAGATGATTTGAAGATCATCTTATTTTTATTTAGGACATCTTCCTATCTCTGCTTAAGAAATTATTAGCCTTACTGGTTTCTTTAAGCCATTTCTCACAAGCATAAGCACTGAGAGATGAAACCTCCAAAGACACTTAGTGTAGATTTAGCGATGAATGCAGAGGAAATAGTGGGAAATGGAGGGTACTGGTATTCCCAGTCAGGATGCAACCAGCTGCTCCTTGACTTCAAATGTTCTGACAGTAACCAAAGATGTGGGGACCTCTGCAAACTTAATTCCATGTCACACTCTGGTAGTCAGAATCTATCCCAAGGATCCATCCCAGGCCAGCAGTAATTGCAGGTTTCACTGGCAATGGAAAACTTTAATCCGGATCAGGGAGCCCTCTCTCCATCCCCTCCTGCTTACTCATGCACTGTAATTTACAGAAGCAATTGCTGTGCAAATACAAACCAGTGCTGCCACTAGTGTGGCACCTGGTATTTGTACTTCAGCAAGGAAACAGGACCCTAGGAAAGCAGGGCAGCCGCTTGCCTGGGTACTGTGCTCTGCACCTTGCCGGAGCCCAGGAAAATGCAGCAATGGCTTCGAATGCTCTGCAGGAGGCAGGACAAAGAAGCCCCGTCTTGCACGCAGACCCTACGTGAAGCAGCCAGATAGATAGTGTGCACGCTGTGAAGCCTGGCAGACCACCAGAGGGAGTAAATGCAGGCCCTTGGCTTCTCACTGCAGATAAGGGTGTTTTATTTCCATTTCTCAAGGCTTGTGCCCTTGGTCTTTAAGAGAAGTCCATGGATACCTTGTTTTGCATCCCACTGTGTTTCCAGTGTGGATGGTATGGTGGGCACACCAGGGTTGCACAAAGGTAGCACCAAGTGACAGAGTAAGAAATGCATTAAAATATTTCTATTTGAAACAGTATTTACTCATTTCTCATGCACACCAAACATGAATCTCACTTGTTAGCTTAATATTGTAATTACACAGTTTGGTGGATGTCAGTATCTTCATATTTAAGAGAGGGAGCATATATTATCTTCGTGCCTATAAATACACTCATGAATGTACACACTCATATATGCAAGAGAGACAGAAGACCGAGTCACTTTTCTCTGTAAGGTAAGAAACATCCTATATCTGCTTAATATCCTAGTTGTTTTGACATCCTAAGATGAGATGGGCCTGGAATCTAGCACACGGCAACCACCACCCACCTATTAAACAGGAAACCCTTTTGATGACAGCATGTCATAGGAAGCACGCTAAGAGTTCTTTGGCATCAGCATTTGATCAGCTTGGGCATCTTTATTTATCTATAAAATTTATGCTTCATGACTGATGAAACTGGTATTGCACTGGAATTATTCAGGCCTCCTTTCTTTGTTCTTGTCAGGGGGAAAATAAAGCCAGAAGCCAAACCCTGGCAGACTAATGGTATCGGCCTACAGATTCTTACCTCTCAGGACTCCCCACCACTCAATCAAGTCAAAAACTTGTTTTTTCTCTACAGAAAAAAAGTGAAGCATTTTTGTGCATTAGGCATTTATTGTTCACAAATGGGAATTATTTGGTGATTTAACCTACATCTTGCTGCTCAAATGTTGCTAAACTTGTACACAAAAATAGAACCTCTGTATGTTAACACAATTCAGATCAGAACAGGTGTATTTAAATAATATGTTTTTTAAAGGCATATATATGCTAGGTTTCAGATTTCAGTGATGCAGAAATTACCAAAACATTATTTGCTCTTAAAACAGAGTATATTAGCTTTTCTAATTAAATTGCAATTTTGCTTGAAGATGGTGCTTACCACACATAAGTAAAACACGCATACAAGCAAAGTAGGCAGTATTGAAATAATTTTTAAGAATTTAAATTCTGGGATGATTTAACTTGCTTTTATTGTTTTAATGCTAAAAAAGCACTTTCCTCATCTTTACAGAGTATATAAAGAGCATTTATTTTATATTTTTTTCTATAATGAGTGTTGAGTGTTTAATGTCTTCAAAAAATCTCTAGTCAAAAAGGAAGATATTTTTATTGCATATGAATATTTATTCTGCAGCACTTTTGCAGATCTTTTCATGCAAGACTACAAAGGCTGGGACACTGGCTAGCTCCAGGGACCCTTTCTCAAGCAAAATGCCAGTGTACCGTGGTTTTACAGTGTTTTGTGATGTAATAGAAGCAATGGGTCAAAATCCAGACTGCACTTCTCAGACTGCGCAGATTCACAAATCCATTGCACAAATGCCAGCTCCTCTCTCCGAATGTTCTGCATCTATGACTTGGGGCAACATTTTTTAGCAGAAGGAAGTAAGGTAGAAAATAGACTCAGCAGGGTTTGCAGAGCAGAGTCTCCTCACCTGCGTAGCTGTTGTCAGCGCTCACTGTTATGTAGTACCTGTTACAACTTCAATCACTGTAATTATAGGTTGAATTAGGACTTGTTTGTATTACTCAGAATGTTCCAGACCTTCAGCTGGCCCATCTAGAAGATGAATCTTGTTGTCAAAATACTCATTTGCAGTACACATGCAACTTTTGTTTTGAGCTTTTAACTTAAGTGTGAATGAAGTAAGGCTGAAATCAAACTGCTAGGCTCTCCTTTCTAAAACACCCTCACCACAGCTGCTACACCAGGTTGCTACGCTTTAAAGGGGATGCTGAGATTATGTTAAACTGGCCTTGCTGCCATTCCTCGCAGTGTTGCTGTTTCCCCTCCCTGCTCAGCTGACCCACATAGTGAAAGCAGACCGGGCTTTCACTGGCAAGTTTCACTGCCAAACATTGTTATCCCTGTTTCCAAAACAGCAGTATTTTTTTCAAGTATTTTAATTGTTAAACTTGCCTTATCTCCCTCCTTTCACCCATTCTAAAGAAAAAATTACAATAAATCTTAAATGTGTCAAGGAAGCACAGACTGTGCATACGTTGCCTCCTCATAAAACTGTGATCCATGGTGAAAAAATACAGTAACTGATATGATGCTTTTAATTTCATTAATTTTATTATTTTTTCCCTCCATTCCTTTGGTCAAAAAAGGTTGAGATTTTTCATGTCTAAGGCACAAGTGTTTTAATATTATTTTCCAGAGTTTTAAATACAGATATTCAGACTGTCTATGAATATAATGGGTAGTGAGGAAGTAGAAATGTGAAGCTTGTGCATCATGCAGAAGCAGGAGTTGGTACGCAATATTGGCACAAAGTTATTGTATATTTATTTAATGAATTTTTGTTTTGATTCTGATAACATCTTGTACACATCAGGGCTAACGCAGTTCTCACAAAATTTTCCACAGATTATCTTGAGGCAAGCAGGTAGTATTTGGGTGTTGAAAAAATGTACTGCAGAAACAGCTCTAGACAAGTACAGTCTGCATTACTCAGGAAGTTGTAAGATGTAAATACTTAAAGTGCATCTTTGAAATATAATGATACATAAATTCCTAGTTTAAGCATCATCAGCACAAGGACATTTATTGGCGTGGGTGGAAACATTTGGGGGACAGGATTTTTTTTTGCTTTTTGTTATGCTAAAGCGAGAAATGGTACTAGAGGTACAGCAGAGAGTTGACATGACTTGAGGAGTTCCAGAAAATTCTCAAGATGGTCAGTGGCGTGTAGATATTTTCATCCTAGTGAGGAATAAGCCTCGCTGGCCCCATCGGGGCTCTTCCCCTCTCACTGCTGTAGTGACCCTGACCTAGGGACATCTCTCACAGGATTTTGTTCTGTTGCTGTTACATTCAGTTTCCACCAGCTGTTATTTTTATAGCAAGGAAAGCTTCCTTCGAGCCGCTTCCAGCGCTCGCTCCCGTGCTTCAACAGGGCCGTTCGGGCAGCTGCTGTGCGCGACGTCTGGGCCACAGCGGGCCCTGTTATTGTAAATAGGAAAAATTCTAATGGAAAAAAAAGAGCCCTGTTTTGAATTATTTGAACACTTAAAGCTGCTCCTAACTTAAAAATCAGGCCCCACGTAACAAAAGCTACTGCAGACAGCAAAGTGGCCAGCTAAGCAAAGGAACAGTTGTTCAAAAGATCTGGCATTTTGTCTTTAAACTTCTCAGAATCAGTAATGCTGACTGCCAGCTCTGCAGGAAAGAAAACTTCCAACACTTGCCTATAGACATTTTTCAAAAATAGAAATTTTTTATTTTATCTGAAATAGATTTTTTTTATTTTAACTGAAATAGAAGCATACAACAAATGAGCACTATAAGTTAAAATACTGCTGTCTTAAGTAACAATGTAGAGCAAAATCTGCTGATGCCTTGACTGATCTGACAGAAGTGAATCCGGGTAAAAAGGGTCTTAAAATGAAAACCAGAGGGCAGGAAATGTGTCAGCTTGTCGTGTCCCCTGCCTCCCAGCAGCGCGGTACCAGGGCTGAGGGAGCACAGAGTGCCACCCGCTGCAGCCACAGCCACGGGTGGCTCTCTGCACGCCAACCTGCCCTCGGCCTCCTCTGCCAGCCACTGAAATGTTCTGGAAAGGTGTTGTTTGCAGGGGGAACATTATCAGGCTTTAGGACTCCTTTTACAGAACCGCTTGGTAATTACAGATAATACGTTCTGATTCAGTATTTACATTGTATTTGGATTTATCCAAGAAAATAATTTTGGATTTGGTTTGACAAGGTTTGAATTGCAAAACAAGCTTTGCAACTATATTAATCAAGTCAGCCTGCTATCAGAATGACAGCCTGTTTTGCCACTGTGAGACTTTTTGTTGGTAGACTCAAGTGCCAAAATAAGCAGAAATGATGTGTTATTCTCTAGGAGCAAGTATAGGCCAGTGCGTTTTCAATTCACCCTTTGAAGACCTACACACAAAATGATAATAGGTGTAAGTCCTGTCAGAAGCTACTTGTAGCTGAGAGGAGAGCAGTCCTGATTCTCTATCTCATGAGCTTATTAAGCAGACTGGCGTTCTCTCTATTTTCAGCTTACTTGCAAGGGAAAACCCAATTTTGGCGTAGCAGTACTTGCAGTTTGGCAGTATGGATCCTTTATTTACCTCCTTTTCCAGAGGCATAAAAATATCAGGGACTGAATAATGAGCCTGAACTTGCACAACGTACTAGCTTATGATCCATGACTGCAAACGTAACTGGGTCTAGTGTGGGGGTGCCCACGTAGGGCTCACAAGTCATACCCAGTCCATCCAAAGAGTTTCAGCCCATGGCTGCTCCACAATGCTCTTTCCCAGGGTCATCCTCTTGGCCAGGAGATTTTCCTGGCAACTATTCCACCTTCTTTCCTAAGGGCTTTGTATATCTTCCATTATTTGCTTGGAAATGCACTCATCCATGCCATGATGTGACAGTTCTATTCCTGTGGTATGCGAGTATGTGAGAGGCTCTGTTCCGACCACGTTACAGTGGAAAGACTGGGAGCTGGAGCCTGTGAGGGCTCCAACAGGAGGTGATGCAGCCCACCCCCACCAAAAAAATCAGACAACACCACTCTAATGTAATAATAACCTCTTGTGTAAGCACTTTTGATGTGAATGTTCGCAGACAAGAAAAGGTATTTGTCAAGGTCCCGTTTTTTGAACCCCTTAATTACAGGAGTAGTCTTGTTAATTTCATAAGATTACTTGCCTAAATATGTACCACTCCCGTGAGGAAAGTCCTAAACAAATTAGAATAAGCTAAGTGGATTGACAGGCAAGAAGACCATTAAAAGATGAAAAAGAATCACAGAGCCTGTTTCGTAGTGAATGTTTGCTTGATTATTCATTAGAAGGATACAGAGTGGCAGGCATTTGGAATTTGTTTTTATCAAGACTAACCCAGGCTTCTCCCAACCCTTTTTTTGTTTAGCTAAGTAAGGCGACATACAGAAATGTCTCTGACTTGCCATTTTCTTTCTAAGAGTAGTTCCTATGAATCCCCTGGATGTTCTGGATCTGGAAATCACGCCTACGAAGCACCCCGGCCTGTTTACCTTGCTAACCTGCTGTTGCGGTTCCAGTACCAATTAGAGAGTTTGGAGAGCTTCTCCCACTGGAGCTGATAGCCTTCTGGGAAAAGGGAGAGCTTCTGGGAAAAGTAGCTTCAGGATAAGCTGGAGGAGCAGCACCTAGAAAACAAAAACTCATTCAAAAATGTTAGGTATGTTTGTGACAATATAAAGTAACAATTAGGAGTATGATCATTTCTATTTATATTATGCTTGCATTGCCTCATAACATTCTGCCCGAAGGCACATTTTTTACAAGTTCAGGCAATAGCTTTTTCTGCAAAATCATCTGTAGGGTCTCGAAGTGGGGGCAGCAATATAAGAGGACTCCCTCAGCCCCATAGCAGAACGCCTCTCCAAGCTTCTGTAGATGCTGGCTTTATGGTCATTGATAACTGTTGTTACAAACATTGCCAACCACTGCTAAAAATTGGCTACAAATCCAGATGCTTTTGCCAAAAGTCATGCCTGATGATTGATATAAAAAAGCCTCTGATATTTTCCCCCTTTCTGAACTTCTGGTTTTCATTCGGTGAAGAGATGTTACTAACTGGTGGTAGTAGTGGATTATACTTCCTTTAACATCTCTGTTGACAAGCTGTCACCTCTTATCAGAGCTTCAAGGTATCATATTTTGACAGTTTAAGATACTTAACAGTATATTTTAATTCACTGAGAAGTAATGTATCAGATCACTTGTTTCATTAAGGTATGAACTACCAAACTTAACTTTGTCAATGGTAAGGGATGAGAGCAAAAGTTTTGGTTTCTGAAGGAGAAGTTGACACATGAGGTCTAAATTAAAGGGGAAAAACAGTTATTTATCTAATTTTCTTATTCATAGCTGCTTTCTGTGAATGTTGGGTTTTATTTCATGTACTTTCTCTGGTAGACTGTTAAGGATGAAATCATAGTAAGGAACTCTTCTCTCTACTATCTATTAGTCCTGTTTTTTTACATAAACCAGGCATATCATTTACCGAATGTAGGTTTTTAGATTAAAATATAAATTTAGGTATTTAAGGCAATATAAGTAAAAAGCCCTTCAAGGTAACTAAATGACTCCTTTTTAATTATAGCTATATCACAGGTTTATTAAAATAATTCTCAGCAAAATTAATTTCCTTCCAAGGAACAGAACACTGAATTAAAAGAAAAGCAATTCTGAATCATGGTCTAAGATACCCAGTAGTGGGTACATTTAATCAGTCGGCACTGCACCTAACGAGTGCAGTTGCGGAGCTGCCCAATTAATGTGTCCTTGCTATGGTAGAGTTAGTCTCAATTAAATACATACTGCCAAGAAGGAACTAGCTATTTAATCAGCTCTGCTAAGACATTGGGTTTTCTAACCTGTCACTACCTAAACCAGCTATGCATTGTTTAACATACATCAGGCACTAAGACAGGAACTTGCTGAGCCATCTATTTTACTACAAGTCTTGAAGCAGCAATTTACTGCTCTTAAACAATTAAAATGAAATTTTTCTTTGCTTTATCCTTACTAAATGTTTTAAATAAAACAAATAAAAAGTATGGAAGCAGGCTTGACTGAGTAACTGACAAACTAATGCTGAAGAAGTCTTATTAATTTAATGTTGTTGAACGGCAAAACAGGTTGGAAAATTGAGTGAGAGAGACAAAAAAATTAAAAATGCTATAAGCTCTAAATAAAACATAAAAACATTGCGTGTGTGTGTGTGTGTGTATGTGCGTGGGGACCATTACACATGAGTCAGTGTTTGATATGTGGCATATAATTACAGGAAGTTTGTAGAAGGTGCCATGATACCTGTCAATTATGAGCAGGCAGCAAATGCAGATAACATACATAATTCATCAGCAGACTGGCCTTTGTTGTTAAGCCGACTGATTTAGCTCCATAATATAACTGCTTATTCAAAACATTTAAATTCAAATGAAATACTGCTACCTCTACAAAATGTGCTCAGTTACTGTACTGGTTCCAATGTATATGTATGCATTGCTAAATGTTAGCAAGGAGCAGTACAACTACACAAATTTACATGTGCTCACAAATCTGTTATATTACGAGGAAAAAAAGGCAGCGTTATCAATAATAGAAAAGTCAGCGCTTATATTCTTGTATGCTGGAATGTTTTAGCTGATTATGACTTTGGGGGTTTAACCATTCCAGTGATTTGGATGTGTGTGTAGTATGTATTATTTATTCTGCTATTCTCACACCCATTATTTTTAATAACTGAAAGTATACTTTAAAATTAAAGTAGTGTATACGTCAGTTCAGATTCATTTCTCCTGTTATGGTCTTTAATTGTGCTTGCTTGAAGTCAGGTGGATTCTAACAGTAAAACCATCACTTTAGACAAGGGCAGGCTTTAAGTGTGTTGATTGGATTATATGTGGCAGGTTTTACGTTTTTTTTTCTGAGTAGGAATGTCCTCACCCGGCTTAATATGTTCAGTACTCTTTTTTACCCGTCTTAAAGTAAAAATGTAAAAGAAAATCTATCAAGATGAAGACGTCTGATAGAAGTATGAGGGTTCCAGAATTACTAAAATCCAATGCTTGTCTATAAAGACAGAAAATAATTTGATGCTTAGAAGATCTGAGCTACAACAGAAATATTTCACTGTATAAAAAAAACAACAGAAAAGACAAGAGAGCCTCTTTTATTTAGTATTTCATGATACAAGAAGAAGGAAGCACACTGTGAAACCAAAGGACAACAAATAGAAAAATTATTATGGGAACATGCTGTATACATGCTCTATATGAAAGAAATTCTAGCAGCTGGGATTCGCTTCTGTAAAATGAGAGGGAGAAAAGAGTTCTTTGCTTCTAAAGCAGAGAGCTTAGCAGGATTTCTTGAGTGTTTGAACTTCTGTGAGCAGTGAGAGCATTCCCACCTGCACACAGAGCAAGCTGTGTAAGGTCCCGTTGTGTATCAAGGCCCACACGACTGCAGCGAAGCCTCGCTACCGAACCGGTGCATTTCCCTCCATGGGGAGCCTGTCTGCATCTCCCGTGCTCTCTCTGGTACCGGGTAGGTACTCTGTTTATATACAATTTTCCCAAGGGAAGAAAGAATTTATATAGAATAAAATAAATATATAAAATTCAAGCACACATCAGGCTTAGTGGAGGCTCCCTGAAGTAATGTTCCCCATGCATTTACTTGTCTCTTGCCCTGTGTGATCACTGCGTGCCGGTTCCCCGGCTGGGAGCAGCGCGGTAGCAGCGAGAGCAGGGAGCCTTGCACGCGTGCCGGGAGTGTGAGAGCTGCAAAGTAGCTGCCACTTGGCGGGCAGGAGGCCTCCTCCCCTCGGCAGTGAGCTGAAGGAGTCCCGCCAAAGGGGACGGGGCAATGGGAGAGGCACTGGGAGGCAGGGAAAAGGTGAAAATCGCTAGCTCTGGAGAGCTTCTTGCTGAAGTTTTGCCACCAACCTAAAGATAAGGACATTTTTCCTGTACTTAGTGGCATTTGTTTACCTAAGGTCAACAGAGTTGTTCTGTCCTGCCTCTGCACTCCAAAAGGCGTGTGAAAGGCAGATGTGTTTCTTTTGCCTGTACCAGGCTCTCCTGGGTGATGCTGCTGCTAAAGACCCTAACCCAGGATCCCTTAACAAAGGTTTCTTTCCTGTACTGGGACCTGGTGTATTATCAAAATACCCCTCACAATTTAGGATCATAAGTACTCTAAGTAAACAGCCAGTTTCTTTGGATTGCTGAGTCATAACTCATAATTGTTCATACACTTCTGAGTGAATTCAATTAAGGAAGAAAAAGCAAAAATATTATCCCCACACAAAACACCCTTAACAAGACCGTAAAGGGGAGGTGTGGGGAGGATGGGTTAGGGTTTAGCTCTAGCTAGAGATTTCTTAAAATAGTTTGGGGAAGGAATGATAGCAGAGGAAATATGGAGCTCTAGAGATGTAGAAAATGGCCTTTGGGCAGCAGGAAAAGTATAGAAAAGAGCATTTCCTAAAATTAGGTATTTTGTTATCTGTCAATGCTTCAACTCATGCATAAAGAGAGTTACCTTTGGGTTCAGATGAACACAAAGTCTTTGCAAAATGTAAGGACAGAGTGGTGGTTTCTGAGGGACGAACTCATGAGGGATGGGAATGAACATTTTCTTTTTCACTGACCTACCAAGGAGGGGTTTTGAGCACGGACAGAAACTTCTGTTGTTCACTAAAGATGTCCCCACCAAGGAGCACAGAGCCTGCCTCAACCAGTGATTTACAGAAATTTCTATTTATAGAAAAAGTGATTTATAGAAAAGGGGCTGTTTAGATCTATGTGCTGTTGTTACTAAAAGAAAGAGCCCAACTGTATATAAATTTTTAAGTAATTGGGGAACGGTTTCATGCTTTATGGTACAAATAGTTCTTACAGACAGAACAGCGTAACATACACCAGAGAATCAAGAATATAAATAAAGACACATTCTCTTGAAGCATACAGTGACAGACACTTCATTGGCAATATCGCATGCTGGAATAGGTCAGAGATCATGTTTTCTAAAAATCTTTTATAAATTCTTGATACCATACTCTTGATATAACTAGTTATTTGTGCTCTTTATGATCATATTCTTTATAAGTCCAAAAGGATACTAAATACTGAGTAATGTTCATCTGGTTTGAAGACGAACATAGAAATAAAAACTCATTAAAGGGATAAAGCTAAGTCATTGCTCTCAAATACCATCTGTAAGGATGCTCAGTGTTCACGGTCTAGGTTCTAGCAGAGCCAAACCCACAGGCTTCGCCCAAGCAATGTTGGTTTTTCTGCGTTTCCCAGCTGCCGTCAACTACTCTGGTATTCTCTGTTCAACTCTCATTTGTGTTAAAATACAGGACACAGTTCCAGCTACCAGGGCACAAGGCAGAGGCCTCTGATCTCTTGTATGCAGTGGTCTGCTGGCAGATGAGTAACAGCTACTAAGACAGCTAGATTCAGGCACATATGAGACACTTACCATTCTGCAGGTTGGTTATAACAGCAGCTGCTTTGCATTACAGGGTTTTCAAATGCACAGCTTCAGCTGGTATGAATTATCAATCCATTGAAGTTCACTGGAACTCTCATAATTTACACCAGATGAAAATCTCAGCTATCGTTGGAGATACAGTCTCACTCCAGGAATCTTAAATGAGGAATGCTGCCTAGCGGATACTGCAAAAAGACTGGAAAATCATTTGATCTGATTGTGTCAGTCAGCCCATATGTTAAAAGCAAGGTGTGAGAGTCTGGGGAATGACTGCCAGTTTGTGGATACAAATTCATTGTAATTTGAAGTGCAGACTGGATTCTCCATTTTGTAGCAGATGCAAGACGCTTTCTGTGAAGTTGAACCATCTTCAAGAGCACATCGATCAGAGGCGCCTTCGGCTTGCTGGAGCAATTGCGCTGCTGCTAGCACCAACAAGCCACTCTCTGCTCTTGCACTGACATAAGCTTGGTGCCTGTCCCAGCAAAAACCCATCAGGAGCACAGACAAGATGCTGAATCTGATTTCAGAAGAGAGACCTGCTTCAGAGATGGTGCAAGACTGCGAAAAAGAGGATGGAGAAAGTTTGTCTGCTCTTCTCACAGACCAAAATTTGTTTCTCCAGATAATTATGAGAAAGGGGGAAATTAGAGTCAAGCGTAATTGTGTATACAAACGCTGAGTGTGCTGAGTGAGTGCAGGTAAGAGGCTGCTCTGCAAAATTTGTTCTTGTGACTTTGCTGCAAGGTAAAGACGATTCTTAGAAGCACAGAATCCCAAACTGGGCTTCCCCAGGCACGGAACCATGAGACCCAAATCCACCTCAGATTCAGGACTATAATGTAAGGCCTAACTAGAAATCAGATGCCCTGCTTAGCTGTAGATTTCCAGAGTATTTTTAAGTATAATCAGACAGCTATGTGATTCCGTAACGGATGAGGAGACACCGATGAGGCAGCAGTGTGCCCTCGTGGCCAAAAAGGCCAATGGGATCCTGGGCTGCATTAAGAAGAGCGTCTCCAGCAGGTCGAGGGAGGTGATCCTGCCCCTCTACTCAGCCCTGGTGAGGCCGCATCTGGAGTACTGTGTCCAGTTCTGGGCTCCACAGTACAAGAGGGATGTGGAGCTGCTGGAGAGAGTCCAGCGCAGGGCCACAAGGATGATCAGGGGCCTGGAACATCTGCCCTATGAGGAGAGGCTGAGGGAGCTGGGCCTGTTCAGCCTGGAGAAGAGAAGGCTGAGAGGGGATCTAATCAGTGTATATAAATACCTCAAGGGAGGGAGTGCAGAGGACGGGGATGGTCTCTTTTCAGTGGTGGCCACTGATAGGACTAGAGGAAATGGCCGGAAACTGAAACATCAAAAATTCCATAGGAACTTAAGGAAAAATTTCTTAACAGTGAGGGTGACAGAGCACTGGAACAGGCTGCCCAGAGAGGTTGTGGAGTCTCCTTCTCTGGAGATCTTCAAAACCCGCTTGGATGCAGTCCTGTGCCATGTGCTTTAGGTGACCCTGCGTGTGCAGGGGGGTTGGACTAGATGATCTCTAGAGGTCCCTTCCAACCCTAAGCATTCTATGATTCTATGATACCTCAGTGACCAGTGAAACCCCAAAGAGCAGGCGGGCAGTCTGGTGAGCACGTTGCAGGGAAAAGCTGCCCTTCAGTGTGAACGCAGTCTCCACACCAGTGAATGTGACCCCACCTGGCAGCCTAGCTGGAAATGCTTGGGCTGAGCAGAGCCCAGGCCAGGGCACCGCTCCTAGCCAGGGCAGCAGTCAGTGAGTCCTTTTGTGGCCAGTGCTGCAGTGACACTTGACAAATGCTGCCCACACCTTCAGCAGACTACTGGCATGCCTCTTTCTGAGGGCTTCTCAAGACCATTCAGTGTATTAGCTTCTTCAGCACTGCACAGGAGAATGCAGACGCCTTTCCATGCTGCAGATCTTTTAACACATCACTTGATATCTTAAACAAATCTCCTAAACCAAGTAAAAAGGCATTCAAAGTTTAGATGCATGCAGGGTACCAGGGCCAACTTTGCTCAAAGAGCTGGTCAAGAAGGACTGCTATCAGGTACAAGTGCTCAGCTTGCAGGAAGCTTAATAGAAAATTCAGTTATCAGTCACTAAAAAAAGAGAAAAAGACTGTGAATAAGATACAAACATCCAATTCTTTTTAGGGACTACTTGGAATGCTGACCTCACTCAAACATGCTTCCCAACTTATTTTAAACATCTTACGTAATTGTATTCTGTTTTCAAGTTCCTGTCACTACACAGAGATCCCTTTTGTGTAAGTTCATATTCAGGTCGAGTTCAGAGAGGCTTCATAGCCCTCTGAGACACGATATTGTCCTTCTGCCAATGTGGTTTTGCCCCAAGCTGGAGGAGGGCTGAAGCACCCATTGTAAGGGATCTTTGCATTCGTTATTGCTCACAGAAAGGACATTTTCAGCTAAGCAATGATATCGTATTAATTTTATATGTTGTAATGAGGAAATGGGTCGTTGTAAATAATGATAAGTGAATGCTAATAATTGCTTTTGTACATTTTATTTGAAGGACTAAATATCACTTTGTAAACAAGAGTCCAAGCTCAATTGTGAATTTTGGCCAACTAGAAAGATCAGGTGTCTGTCTGCATGTTCCCTTGGTGCATCTAAAATCATGCAGGGATACAGCAGTTGATGCCTGAGCTAGGACTGTTCATCCAGAATACCTTCTGTATATGGCCACAAGCTTATGTACAGCAAGGTACCATCAGATGCATTATTAATTCACAGTATTGTTGCTGAGAATCTGGAAAAGGCAGAAAGGGGAAATGCTGAAAGACCCCGTGTGGCTGGGGAACTTTCTTCTGCCTACACCTTTGGAATAGGATTTTCTGCAGGCTGCCTCCCTTGTTTTATGGGACACTGTACATCGACAGTTATGTCCTCTCTTAGGCTGCTGCAGCTGCACGAAAGACCCAGTACAAATGTTAGCTTCCATATGTAGAAAAGCGAAGTAAGTCCTTAGTTCCACATAACAGGTAGAGCTAGAACGTCCCCTGTGAACACCTGGACTGGTCTGTTTCGTCACAGAAGTTATTGAGATTCCTTGGATTATTTCTGAGCTCAGCTAGAACCTGTCTTCTAAGATGGACATCTTTTGAGGTGAAAAACTCCAGAGACAAGAAATCCATTAGAATTCTCACAAACTGTTCCAATGGTTGACTGCTTCTCAGCATTTATGGAAAACTGTACCACTCTACACGAGTTTGATTTTGGTTAGCTTTGACATCCAGCGATTGGATCCTGTTACGTCCTTGTCAGCTAGACTGAAACACAAGCATCAAGTTTCTGTCTCATTGCAGATACTTTCGGACTGCAGTCAATACCCTTCTTATGTCTGATACACCAAACAGTAAAACTTCTTATACACCAAACAGTAAAACGGTAAATCTTGCATGCTATGTCACATGAATCAATTATTTTTCTGGCTCTTCTCTGAACCTTTTCTGTCTACCAACACCCTTCTTAAGTCCTAGAACTGGACAAAGTATTCCCACAAAAATTGTTTCAGTGCCAAACGTAGAATTAATTGTCTTGGTAGTCTCTACCAAGCTTTCTCTTTGCATAGCTAAGAACTACATGAGGCTTTTTGACCATAGCACCATATCCAGGAATTCATTCACTGTTAACTTTGATATCACTGTTACCTCTGCGTCCCTTCATTTCCTTCAAATTCCTGTATATAAAAATAATAATAATAATAAAAGGAATAAAAATCTCCACTATCATATTCTGTTCTTCTTCCAGTAAAACACAAAATTCTGAAGATGAAAAAAATGCAAGAGCAGCACCAGCTTTGCCCTAGTATGGATAGTGATTAGACCATGTGAAATTGGTTGTAGCTGTATCAACAGACCTGTTCAGAAACAATCTGGAGTGATTTTGTAGAGCTCTAACTCTGATATTAGTAAAGCTTGGGAGGCCCTAGAGGAATGAGCACATGGAAAGCACAGCACACACGTCCTTTCAGAGACCCACTAATCCATTAATCCAGCCTTGTATAAGTGGGGTTGGTAATGGAGCCACAGGAGCCTTTAACGTGGGGACTGCCTGCACAGGGAAAAAGGCACTGATGGCTAGATGGAACTGCAGTGCTGAATGATACCATACACACGAGTCATGGATGGAAAGGCTATATAATGCAGAGAAGGAGTAACGGAACTTGTGAGGCATCTATGGCATAAGCCAAGTATTTTAAAAGACAGGTTCAATAACGTTCAAAAGTAGAGTAAAGCTATAGCATAGGAATATTGTAGCTTTATTCTAAGATGCCATAGTAAAGTTGTGTAAGCACAGACTATAGCTGCATGTTTTAGAGATGACCAAAACCAAGATATACAGGGAAACCTAAGAAAACAAGCTGGAGGCTTAGTCTCCCCTAAAATAAGAAGTAGTGTTTTCCAGGGAACAGTATTTTGCAAACACCTTGTTCAAAGGTGTTTCCCTCCAAATCTAGGGCTCCTCTCTCTTCTTTCTTGAGTGTTGATATTTGGTTGACAGATTGAATAAACAGATAAAAAGGACAGGCTGCCTCCACTGCTCACAGATGTGTTACTTTATAGTTAGCCACGCAACACTTGTCTGCTTGCAACCGACTTGTTAAACAAAGTCATCTGGACTGCATCAGTGACTTATCTTTGTTTTTTATTACATCTCCAATCTTTTGGGTCATCTATGAGCTCTGTAAATCTTTGATATCATTTAAAACAAGCATCAAACAACACATGGCCAAAAGCAATTCCTAAAATAATCCCCATATGAATGTACTTGCTTATTAGAATTCTCCATCTATGGTTTAATTTTGAGTTGTCAGTTAAACAATATTCTATTAATTAACAGGCCATATTGATTGAAATAGCATGATACTTAAAAACGCATGCAGCACTAAATCAAAATGGCTGCAAAAAGTCTAAATATTACATAAACACTGCTGTTACATAAGCATTCTTATTTTTATCAAGTGTGTTGTTCAATAAAACTGGGGTCAATACATCTATTTTTCATATACCCCTATGGACTGACATTAATGCTACTGATTTCCTTTCACAGCTTACTGATAGGACTGTATGAGTTATCTCTCATTTCACCTAGATAGGCGAGACTGATGGCAAAAAAATATCAGTGTTGTCTTACTTAGGCTTTTCCCATACTCTAGCTATATCAAGTCTTCCAGATTGCCTTTGTGTTTCTGTTTTACCAAAAGTAACAAACTGGAGAGCTGCTTAGTTAGTTTAAAAAGAGATAACGGAGGTTGGCTGAATATGGTTCTTCAAACCTCCTGAGATACTGCTGGAATAGGATGCATTTCCTTACCCTGTGAGGAGATGAAAAAATAGCTTTTACCCACATGTAACGAACAGAAAAAACACTTAATGTTTTGGGGTTTTCTTCTGTGTTGTCCTAGTGGCAATTCCACCATTGCTATAGATCCATATAACCCCTCCCTAAGTATATCATTTCTAGTCCTGAGGGCTCGGGAGATGAATGACACTGTGTTCTCTGCAGACGTAATTGTCATTTACAGCACTGAGTCAGAGGAAGTAGTAATTCTGCATAAAATATTCCATCAGCCTGACTGATGTGTTATCCCAAAATGGTGTGTTGAGGCAATGAAGAACAGTCACTTTTCTGAGCAGCTATTAAAAGGGCAGGGTCAGCTTCAACTCTAGCGAACTTATAAAAGTTAGTTAAAAGTAGTTCTACATTTTCTTACACATCTCCTAAATGACTTGTGAAGCTTATTTATAGAAACATGTGCCTTTATATGACAGAGGCACAAAACGATGAAATTGTCTTAAACAAAACAAGAAGTCAGACACGCAGAAAAGTGCAGGCAAAAGCGACCAGGGAAATATTTTTGTTCAGAATTACTTGAACAACTGGTATAACTCTCAATAAGAGAGTGTGTAGGTACATTGAGCCTATGTTCCTTTCCGAAAGAAGTGGCCTGTGGAGGGACATGAAGAAACAAGCTGTTATTCAGCCGAACTTCATTCTCTTAGACCCCAACTTCCATGAAACAAGCAACAACAAATTTAGCTGTTACGTTAATTACAGATACCAGTAGTGTATCCGTACTTTGCCTGGGACAGCAAAAGACTAACACAGAAAGTCCCTACTCCATTCCCCTCTTTATTTCCATTCATCCCTCATCTGTTTTATATACATATATATATATATATATATGCAAAGAGTGTTCCTTTTTCCTAGGACCAGTAATTCTATATATTTTCCAAGTAAAGGAATTTTAATCATCCAACTAACTACAGCTGAGCATAAGAGGTTACTAGCATTTGTATTTTAGGTATATTTCATGCAAAATGCTATATGAGGCTTTTCAGAATCAAAGCTGGATATTTATATGACAATGCTCTAACACAGCGAGGTAAGACCTATACAAACGATACCACAAAAACTTTTGGTGAGATGAGCTCTAGATGAAGTAGTAGGTTTCGCATAAGGTTCACTCTGCAGGTGCTGAAGTTTATAATTATCCTCACTATAGTCTTGGATATGATTTTTAGCTCTCAAGCCACTTTCAAGCAGTTGTCTCCTGAATGCTAGTTTCACTCTTGTGTTGGCAGATCCATACCAAGTATGTCATGAATGTTGCCATGGTTATACTCCCAATTTAGTAAACAGTATGAAATAAACTCCCATCCGATGCCAATAATAGGATTGAGACTGATCCCCAGGCACTATTAAAGTGGTTCCTCTTCATTTACATTTCTTATAAACCTGAGCAAACAGAAATTGCCAGTGTTGGGGATACCACTCCTTTCAAGAAGTGCTCAAAGTCAACAAACAATTCTCCCCTCCTAGATCCATTGCTCCAGAGAAGGCAAGAGATTCTGATTGAAAGGAAAAAGTTGCTGTCCTCCCCATAGCAAATGTGGTGACTGTGGCTCTACAGAACCAGAACCAGATGGAGGTCATCACCACAGCATTAATTACTGGGAGAGGAAACTGCAACATTTGTGAGGCCCAGAGTTATTTTAGGAGGACTTTCCTGATGTTAGGATCAGTCCAGGGTGGATCCAATTTCCTTGGCAGTAAATGCCATTTGGAGGGTGGAGTTGGCAAAGGGCTGGGCGCTAGATCATCCTTCAAGTCTTGCCTGCATTACTTTTGCCCTTCTCTTCCTTACTTCTTCCACTCCTAAGCCATACCCTAGAGACTTCTTATTTTCGTGTTAAAGAGAATGTCCCTAGCTTTCCTAGAGAACATGAAGAACAGCCAGTCAACCACAGCCAGGGAACTTTTGTTTTAAAATATCAAAATCAAAGCCTTTATGTTTGCAAAGATAAGCCGAGAAGCCAGAAAAGGATGCAAAATGATGCAGTACTGGCTGCCCAACTTTGCATTTGGAGCATTTCCATGCCTGTGCTGCCGCCCCGAGCAAAGTGAAAGCCGGACAGCATCTGCCAGGCTTCACTGCTGCTACTCAGAACCACTGAAACCTCAGGGGAACAAGCTGATTTTGGTGCTGGTGGCAAGGAAACTCGGAGAAGCACAGATGAAAGTCACCAACTCGGGCATCAGAGCGGCTCCTCCTGCCTCATAGTTTGCAGGGAGCAATAACATGGCATTGGACCTTTGCTGCAGCCATCACAGCTTGGTAAATTCAGAGGCTTCAGAAACCTGTCCCTGCCCAGAACCTCTTTTTTTGTTTTTTTTGTTTTTTTTTTTTTTTGGAAAGGCTTAAAAAATGTATTTTGCATGAACACATCAGATTTCTGTCCCTCCTATTCATGGATCACAACATCCCTTGGTTGACTGATGGTGACATGTGCCAAAGCTTGCAGCCAGCCTGACACGGTATCTCCTATAACTGTGAAGCTCACCACAAATAGAGCCTCTATCCACTGTTTCGGAAGGAGCGCCCCAAGTACAGCTCAGCAGATGACAGTGCCTAGCAATAAGACAGATGCCACACGAGTCTGGCCCAATTTATTCAAGCCAAGAAGCATGGAGACATATTAAGTACCAAGAGGTCCCTTCCTCTTCAATAGTTAAAAGTGAGAAATACTGGCAAATTTTTGCAAATTTTAGTATCCCCACAGAAAAGGCTCAAAGCACAAACACTCTGGAAAAACAGAAGGACTTTGTGCCACTGTTATTCCAGTGCAGTGGAGGCACAACTCTCTGTCCATCTTAATCCCTGGAGCACAGAAGAAGATAAAAAAGAATGTCCTCCCTTTCTATTCAGAGCAACTTCAAAAGTTATATGCTGGTTAGCCATACGCCAGCGGAAAAAAAAATAAAGCCCTGCTCCAAGAGAGGGATTCCAGTGAAACCTTTGAAGCTACTGAAGTAGAAAGGAGCACTGGCTTTTCCAACAAAGTTTAACTGCAGAGCTCTAACCACGGTTTATCTCTATCCTTTGAATTTGATTACAAGGCTTAGCTGAGATATTAGCTCTGGTACAATTTCCGGGATTGCAGAATAGGAAGAATAAGATGACAAAATGTCGAGGGGGTATTAGTCAGGAGAAAGAAAAAGCGTAATGTATTTTTTACTCTGAGCTGTCACTATCAAAGTATTGTCAAGGAGATAAGGGAATGAGAAAGAAGTGGAAGAAACAACCAAATATACAGAGAAAATATATACAGTTAGTGTAAAATAAAGTAAAAGTATATCAAGATCACCCAAGATACTCACTGGTAAAACTCATTAGAAAGTTGACTGCTACGGTGGGATGCCACATCCCCTGGCCCAGTCACTTGGCTTTGTGGGAAGAGCAGGACAAAACAAACATGCCTTTTTCTAGCTAGCAGTTGGCCTACACAAGATCTAGTATTTTTCTAAGCCCTGGGACAAATGCCAAACTTTTTGCTTTGCTCAACCCAGCCTGATACAATACTTTTTAAGTGGCAGTTTGCTTAAGGATGGAGTTGACACTAAAAAATGATGTGCAGCTACAAGTAGAGGATGAAAACTGAAGAAGGTAAAAATAACTCCCCCAAAAGTTACACCCTATCATCAGGTCTTTACCGGCTCTTCTTGTGTGTTGTTTTCTTGGCCTAAATGAAGCTTAACACGATGGCACATTTCTGCAATACAGGAAATCTCAGTCTTATTCCACAGAATGTCTGAATTATGAAGAAGTCCTTACAGCCAAACCAGACAGGCTGAGGAGCAGAGTAAGACTTTGGACTTCCATTAAACTGTTTTATGAAATTAAAGAACTTGAATATTTGTGAATTAAGAGCTTAACAAGTGGTAGGAATCAAAATAGCAGTGGATTGTTTAGAAAATATGTTTAAATCCAGCTCTCGCAGTTTCCCCTGTTTGCCATGGGCAATGGCTGGTGCCTAAATCAGAGGAAGCAGACATTGTAGTCAGCTTTTTAAAAGAATGATGGCTATTTAAATAGGAGCCAATTAAATGTTGCTGAACAATGTCTGCCTTTCCTCTGCCTCCACAGCTTCTGCAGGACCTCAGTGACCATCTGCAGCCAGCAGCACAGCGAGGCTCCTGAAACCTGGCACCATATCTGCACGGCCCCAGGCAGCAGCTCCAGCCCTGCAGGGAGTGCATGCCCCTTTCTGGGTCTGGGGCAGAGTTAACTTGTTTGAGTACAGCTCTTCACCATCCCAAGTGAATCTGGGTTCAGGCTTATGGAGAAGAGAGGAGAAAGTTTTACTTTGTTTTTGTCTCCCCCATTTTTTTTCCTTTTTCCCTCAGATCAATTCTACCAGCACTAACCATCCTGGAAAAGGGACTTCTGAGTATTTTTAGTTACAACTGTGCAGGTAGTTCCTTGCCAAGGGTGACCATCTGGGTAAGAAAAAAAATTAGTTGCTTACTGCCATTAGTGGATTGAGGTTTTCATGCTCTTCTTTGAGCAGAGTTTCCAGCCCACACTACACAGCCTTCCCCAGCCCTGTGGCTATTGGGTGGGGTCTAATGCAAGGCAGTTTAAAGAGAGCAAGCTGGAGGTGCTGTAAGCAAATTTGTTAGGGTAGAAAGCTTATCCACAAGAAGCTAGTCCAATTATCTTTCCATTTAGACCATTAGCAGCATAACTTTGACTAAACAATATTTCATTATCTGTACATTATATATGCTGAGAAGCTCCTGTAAATTCTGGAAGACAGATCAGGAGCATTTTTCAACTGGTTAACTTCTGAACTGGTTTGTCACATTTCACATAACCAAAACAGGGTGAAGCTTTACGAATCTTGTGTTTTTATTCTGGCGGATTCTATTGATCCTAGAAAAATATATACCTTTAAAAAATAAATTTTACAAAATTTTGCAAGAGGAATGACACTTTTCTTACTATGAGAGTTCAAATATTTGGCAACTTAAATCTCTAGGTCACAACAAATCTACAGTGATGTTAAACATCAAGGTTGTTAAATTCATCCTCTAAGAATTTTCTAGACAGAATTTTCTACTTTAGACTTTTGCAAATGTTAAAGAAAAATGTTGAAACTCTAAAGATAAGTGAGACGATCTTCCTCTATTTCAAGACTGAAATTCTCACCCTTCTAAATCAGTTCAACATGTTTAATTTTCAGGAGTCACTTGCACGCTTTCTCTGTGCTTGCAACAGCAATGCTTTTAGCCCTTGTAATTCAGTAGAGAGCTCGACTGCCCAACAGCTATCCCAAAACAAGGCTCCTTATAAGGAAGAAATAATTCATTCCCAGGGTCTATTCTCAATAAATGTAAACTGCATGTGCTCATTCCTTAAGGAAATACAGAGCAGTATTAATTCACACAGTTCTGGGACTCTGGTACACACAATGCCCTCCCCCCTTCAGTCCATCTCAGAATGACTTCATAAGTCAAGTATCAAGCCACAGAAAGGCAGAGGACATAGCAATGAATGTCAAGAGGATTTAGCTCAAATTAAGATGTTTGTGTCTTTACAAGGTTCCAGAAAACCAGTAAAGCATGCTTAGTATTTTAAGTACCTTTTCCTAAATGTTTTTAGACTCTAGCATCTGACTCTGGTTTTGGAATCATTGTGGAATTTAATTAGAATAAAAAGCTGTATTTTGAAAGGGTTCATTCAGTGGTGCTAGTTTATTTTCTCTTTAATGGAAGGACTCTAAAGTCTTAAAGGTGCTGGCAATATTTATCCTAGAGTGTTTGGTTTGATTTAAAAGGCTTTTGAAAGGCAGAATTTCTATTTTTAACTTGTAGGTAAAAATAGTTGCTGAACACAGTGAATAAAACTATTTAAGAAAGGATTTAAAAACTGAAGCTGTTGTTCAAATAACAGTATTTTTTCACCTACAATTTTAAGATGATCATTTCATCAGTTTTCATCCCTATGGCTTCTTTTACCAAAGAATTTGCTAATTATAAACTTCAAGCAGCTAACACAAAGCATAGTGGTATTAGCTGCCTTTTCCTTAAAAAAGAAAAAAAAAAAAAGAAAGAAAAAAAAGGAAAAAAAAACCCCAAACTTTAAAGGAACAAGTTTTTTTAAAAAAATGTGTTTAGCATTGTAAATTCACCTGCTTCAGTATACTGAAGTATACACCACCCTTCTTGTATACGCCCTTCTTGTTACTCAATTATTAAACTTTTAATTAACTCTTTTTCTTAAAGGTTTAGCTTTAAGAGAATCCTCCCAATTCCAGCTTCTTTTCCCAAATTACTTCCCCTGCACCCCTGTCCCCTGCCCTCCCCATTTAGAAGTATTTTATGCAAAGCATGAATTTGGACCCTTTTTCTACTTGAAGGCAGTAATGTCACTTCTCCCCTTAATGGTTCTTGTTCTTATCTTTCCAGATAAGATTTAAGCACCAGGGTGATTTACGTTGGCTAGCACTCAATTGTACGAAATCTAGAGTTTTCTGCATACAGATCACTTTTTATTTCATACAGAGACAAAAGCTGTATGTGATTTTTGTTTTAAATAAGCAAAACCTATAAAATACTTTGTGTTACTGCAGTGACCTGAAATGATCACAAGTGCCCCGACTGCACTTTTTCACTGCAACTTTACTGAGAGGGGTTGAACTGAGCTGTTGCCCATGCTCTGTCTGCAGGCAGCTCGCAAAACACCTTTGGCCAAGTGTGGGATGTTAGCCAAGCTCAGGCTGCTGTTCTGCGGCCAGTCTTTCCCCTGTGCAACTTTGCAATACAGGCCTCCTAAAGCATCAAGCAGGAAAGGAGGACCTCAGTCAGGTCTCCCTCCAAAAGAGCATCTACTAAAAGAAAAACTAGCTAATGATAAATTTAAGCACAGTTATGTCATGGCTTTAACTAAAAACCTTAATTTCCTCCCTGGGATTCATGTTCTTTGTCAGTTGCATTCAGAGAGTTAAATGAACTCAAAGGCAACTGTGGCAGGACAGAACAACTCAGGCTTAGACTAAAATGTGCGAACTCTCCATGCTGCTGCTGGTGTTGGTGTACCTCAGTGCAGAAGGAGCCAGGAGAAGCGCACCTCATGCTTGCAGCATAACCTCGGGAAAAGAGACGTCTTTACTTTTTCATTTACTTTCTAGCCCAGAAAAGAAGAAAGCATCAGCATCATCCTGTGTAGCTACTAATATTCATAGACCTAATGGGAAGCTGCTATTCCTGCTAAGCGGTGGATGAATAAAGCAGTGCATCTAGAGGCTTTTTGATCTGCTTTTTCCTGGGATTATTTCAAGTTATTTTTTGTTAATTCTTTTCCCGATATCTGAAAAGGTAGAAAAATTACTAAATTGACAAAATTGACTCATGAGCTACTTTTGCTTGCCATAGATATTTTATTTCTCATTGGCATGCTTCTCACTCTCCTTATTTTTCAGTTTGTAGCTTGTTTTTAGCAGAAATTACACTCCAACAACACAGAAGAAAAAATGTTTCAAGATGTGGAGAATTGTTAACAAAGATGGAAACAAAACTAAATGCAAATACCCCCAGATGTACTCAAGTTAAATATATGAATGCAGTAGACTCCTTGGAAGATACTTGCCCAAAATCATGAAGAGCTAGTTAACATCGTAACAGAGTGTCAGCAAATTTGGAAACCAATGCCTGAAGAGTGATCACTTCTACTTGTGAAGCACTTAACATCATTTTACACCCATTTCCCTTCCAGAATACAGCTTGCATGATCCCAAAGGAGAAAAAGAGAAATAATAAAACAAGTTGTAGAATACCCAGAAAATAAGGTATGCTGAACTTAGCTCAGACCTTGTCTCTTAGTGTGTAGTTTAAACATCTTGCTTTAAAGCCATTAACTGTTTTCTTAATACAAATGACAGTAACGGAAAAAAAAATTCAATTCCTAACCACAGGAAAATTCTCTTGGGAAATTAGAAGTTGATACTAATAACTCCATAACATAATGGAAAGCCAATACTTGCATATGCTAAGCCACTGTCATGTCTTCCGTCTTTTCTAGAAATCTAAGCAAGTTGATAAAGTTCATGGTTTTTATCCATTTTCAATGGAAAACGCAGTTTTGGCAAAACTATTCAATCACTTGATAAAAAAAAAAAGAACATATATATGTACATATATTTTTTATACATATTGCCCCAGCCTACCTTTTAGGTGAAAACAAAAATAGGTCTTAGGTTCAAGTTAGCTTGATGTTATTTGTATTTCTTGGCACAGCCTGAGTGCGTTCTCTGACAGAGCCATCTCCCCAGCCCTGGGCGTACCTCCCTACGCACTTTGCATCATGGAAAATGTAGTCCCACTGGATGAGCTAAACCATGCGAGCAAATGAAGCAATGAGACACTCGAGTTATGGATTCAGCACAATATGTCAGCAACTGTTATTCACTTCTAAAAGGAAGCAAGCTACACAGTCTTTTTTTATTTTTTTCCCCACTATAAATTGCTAAAATATATAGATGCAGATAGATGGATTTTTAAGGTAAGGTTTATCAGAATGTTTAATTCCATGAAAAGGAGGAAGGAGGATTAAAAAGAGGATTGCTCTAAACCAAAGTTATTTCAAAACTGCCCTCCTTAAGGGGAAAAAAAATGTATTGGCTTTATTAGTTAGCTCTAATCTTTCCTGCGTCTTATTTCTTTGGTATTTCTCATCAGCCTAGATGTAACTGTGCCCAGAGCTGCGTCCACTGTACCCAGTGGAGGTGATGCAACCCAGACTTCATTTGGGGGGTCACTCTCTCCTATTTGGGAGCCTTATATTCCAATTTCGAGCCTGCTGCTGTTTCCTTTCTCAAGGAAGGCCTTGCATTGGGCATGGTTTTCACGTGGCTTATTTGAGTGGGTCCTGAATAAAAAAAAAAAAAAAAAATCCTTTTTACTCTATGTCCTGCAGAAACTGCGAGCAACACAGCCATGTCCCTCCCACCTTCCCCGGCTAAAAATTAACTGGAAGAGATGGTTGATGCCAGCGATATATATATACACATATATATTTATAATATATATATTTTATGGTTCTTTCAACACCAAGGCAAACACAGTATTTTAACCGCGCGCAATTTACTCACCGCGGGCGGCGGCACCGAGCCCGCCTTCACCTTGCTCTGCCGAGCCCGGAGCTCGGGCCGCGGAACGAGGCGGCAACGTCCACCCGCGTAACGGCCGCCGCGGCGCGTAACGGCCGCTACCGTAGTGCCCCTGATAGAGAGGGCGGCGCTCTTTGCGTCACGCGTGGGAGAACCGACCCTGCGGCAACCGGAAAGAGGATTCACCCCACGACGCCGCGCCCAGGGCTGCCTCCGTCGTGGGGAAAGCCACGCCGGGCCCCTGGCAGGGAGAAGGGCTGAAACGGGCCAAGCCAAGCCCGTTTCAGCCCTTCTCCCTGCCAGGGGCCCGAGCCCTTCTCCCTCGCGAGCCGGCCGGGGGCGCCTCTCACCTGCTCTCCGCCGCCGTCCCGCCGCAGCGGCGGCAGCGCCGCGGCAGAGCGCTTGGAGGCGGGCCAGGCCCACCTCCCCCCCGCGCCTCCCCTCCCCGCCCCGCGGGCGGCCACCGCCTCCGCCGCTCCCGTGCCATTATTACCGTATTTCCCCGAGCGCCGCGCCGCGCGCCCCGCCCGGCTTTCCCAGCAGAGGTGACCGGGTTGAGGCGGCCCCGCCCCCGCATTCCAGTCCCTACATGGCCAATGGGGGGAGGGCGGAGACACCGCCCCCTTTTCCCACCACGCGCGTGACGTCATGGGGGAAATAGACACCCCCCCCCGCGTTGGCCGCTCTATTTATGTTTGTGGGGCGATTTGCATAGAGCCCCCGCCCCGTCCCGTGGGCGAGGCGCGGGGGCCCCGCCTCCATGCCCATATTAGGGCGCAGGGGGGCGTGCCGCCGCCGGGCTCTCGCCCGCTTCCTGGTGCCGTTTATAGGGTACGGGCACTTCCGCCAGGCGCGTAGAAGCGGCGCGATCATGGCGGAGCGCGGTCATCTCCCTCCCGCCGCCAAGCGCCTCTGCTGCAGAGCCGGCTACGGCGCCGCGTGCAGGCCGGGACAGCGCGCGGGCGGCGCCGGGCCCGGCGGCGGCGCGCTCGGCGCCGGACCCTCCTCGGCCGCCGCTGCCGCGGCCGCCCTGGCGCTGCTGCCGCTCGGCAAGACGCAGAGCCCCGAGTCGCTGCTGGACATCGCGGCGCGGCGCGTGGCGGAGAAGTGGCCCTTCCAGCGCGTGGAGGAGCGTTTCGAGCGCATCCCCGAGCCCGTGCAGCGCCGCATCGTCTACTGGTCCTTCCCGCGCAGCGAGCGCGAGATCTGCATGTATTCCTCGTTCAACACGGGCGCCGAGGAGACCCCCGTCGCCGCCGCGCCCGACGCGGCCGCGGCCGCCGACGAGCCCCGCCTGCCCTTCCGCAGGGGCATCGCGCTGCTCGACGGCGGCTGCGTCGATAACGTCCTGCAAGTGGGTGAGTCACCGCGCTCCGCTCCGCGCCGCGGCCCGAGCGGCTTCCCCCGCCGGCTCCACCCCCGCCCTGCCCGCTGCGGCGCCGCCGGCCCCGCGCACGTAGCGCGGCTGCCCCGGGTCACCGCGGCCGTCCCCCGCCTTCCCCCCCGCGCCGCGGTGCGGGTCATCCCCGCGCCGGGCGGCCACAATGGAGCGGCGGCGCCGCCGCCTCCCCGCGGGACCGCGGCCGCGGGTGGAAATGAATCAGCAGAAGGCGGCGCGGGGGGAAGGGGCGGGCAGCGGCGCTCGGGGCAGCGGCGGCTCCGCCGCGAACAAAGGCGGCAGCGGCGGGACCGGGCGCGGCGCGGGGACGCCCGTGACAGCGCCGGCGGGGAGCGGGGGGGGGTCACGGGCACGGACTGGCCGCCGCTCCCCGCTTCGCCGCCGGGCGAACAAAGCTGCCGCCGCCGCTCCGCACCGAGGCGGGCGCCCCCCTCGCCCCCGGGGCACGGGGTTGGGCGCGCGCGGCGCCCCCGCTCCCCCCGCCGCTTCCCGGGGAGTCGCTGAGACCCCGCGGCGGGGCCCGGGGGTGTCGGTGCGCGGCGCTTTGTGCGCGGGGAGGGGGCGCGCTGCCCCGCGGAGCGCGCGGGGGGGGCGGGCACTTTGTTCCCGTTTCCATGTTTATTTGCGTCCTTTCCAGTTTTGCGGCGCTCCCCATCCCCCCGCGCCGAAAGGGGAAGCGAGACAAAAGAGCCTCTTTATTCGTCCCCAGCGCCGGCGGAGCGACGCGCCCGTGACAAAGGGCGGGCGCGGGGCCCGGCCCGCGGAGCGGCCCGAGCGGCGGCGCCGCCGCGCGCAGCGGCCCCGGCGCCCGCAGCCCGCCCGGCACGGCACGGCCCGGCCCGGCCCGGCCGCGCTTTTATTCATCAGCTCAAGTTTGCTGCGAGTTTCCTCGCTCGGAAGGTGCGCGCAGAGCTGCGGCTCCCGCGCCCCGGCTGAGCCGCTTTGGCCGCACTGCGGGCTTCCTTGTCTTTTTTATTATCATTTTATTTGATTCCTCCCCCTTGCTCGCCCTTGATCCTGTTTGCAAGCGATGAGGAATGACAGGAGCGCACACAGGGAGGGTTTCTTGGCTGATTGCGTCTGAGGCAGGAATTCGCTGTGAAAATACAGCCGAGGGGCGATAAATAAAAGATGCTGCCTCCTCCGGGAGGAAGGGACCCAGCTTGGGCTCTGCTCTGCCAGCCCCTGGCACAGGGATAGGCCTCCCTGAGCACTTTGGAGATGGAAAGTAACTTTTCGTATGGCCTCAGAGGCGAGGACGCTGAGTAATGTTGGCAGGGGTCAATGTGAAGAAAGAAAATAGGCACGAATGTGCCTCGAGTGCTGCCTGCTGCTCCCAGAGCCCTTGAACACCTTCCAAACAAGTGCTATACGTGCTGCCGAAAATGTCCAAGAGCCTCTTCTGCAAAGCTGTGCAGAAAGAATGGGACCTGGTGATTCCCAGCGTGTCTGTGTCCCTGATGGAGGCTCCTGGCTTGGCCGGAGGGAGCAGCAGGACGAGCGCTCCGGGTAGGCTGGCTTCCCGGGGGCAGCTCGGGCCGTCCCTGGGGTACGGCCCGGCCTAGCTGCGTGCGGGGGGCTGCGAGGGCTGTCACCAGCCAGGTGGACACCCCTGGGGAAGGGGAAGGTGCGAGTGTGAGAGCAGACTCAGCTGCAGTGCCCTGGGCTGGGTGGGGAGCGGAACTGGTGCTGTATAATGTGGCTCATTGTGGAGCATTGAGAGGAACCGAGCGCTGAGTTCCTATAAGTGCATGTTTAGCAACCATGTAAATGTGAACTTATGTTCTTTGCAGTATGAGTAATGGAAACTCTTGTCAATGTTTACTGTTGTGCTATGGAAAAGTGCAGTTATTGGACCAAGTACACTTTATTACATATCAATCCTAACAGTCCTACTTGTTACATTGAGTATTGCGGTAAGTAGGGAATGCAGGATTTGATGTCTGAGGGGGATGCATAAATTTCATTTTTGGAGCTAGTTAATGGGGCCATTTGCTTCTGGAATTTACGTTTTGCAATCTAGCTGTATAAAACTTCAGTTGGATTTATCATAGCAACTCTTTTCAAGCAGCAGAATTCTTAAAACCTGGATTTTCTGCTCTTTTTCTAGAACTCTTCATCTCAGGTTGTTTTATGCTCCCTTTAACTTTGGTCTCCCATCTGAAATTAACAGGAAATCCTAAGTAAAAGCAAGGTAGCGTATTAGTCATACATGTAAGTTTTAATAATGAGGCAGAGAAGCTGTCCGCTAGTGCATTTTGAAGTTAAATGATATTGCGCCAGCATAATTAGCGTCGCTTTATTTTGAAAGATTTTTCTCAAAAGAAGTTGGTTTAAAAACTCTATTTGCATTAGACTTATTGATGACCTTTTTCGCTTCTTTTTTCAGTGGTATGTTTGAACCAAAGGATTCTTTTTTTCCTTAACCTATTTAAAAAAGATTCAGAATTCAGGCTTCTAAAACAACCCTTTTCAACTATATAGAACAAAGCTGTTCTCCTCTACTTGTTTTCCACCTATTTCAAACTCAATATTTTTGGTGAGAATTGCCGTCTAAAACAGAAGCGCATTGAGCAAATACAGCAATGTGGGAGGAAAACTAGGGATCTCCCACGCTCGGTTCGGCTGCGTTTCCGCGGGCGCCTGGAGCGCGTGGCCCGTTCCGGCCGACGCGGGCTGTGTTTGGCCTCCGCGGTTATTCCCGTGTCAGGGTACAGCGCGCTGCTGGCGGTACCGCGAGCGCGCGGGAAGACGCGCCATCCTCCACGGCGCAGCTGACCTGGCTGGGGTCTGAATGCACCTATTCTGGGAGGAAATCACCGTGTGTGCTGGCACGGGCCTGGCTGGGGAGACGGTGCTGACCGTTCTTGACATGGTTTGTCTGATACGTCACATAAGTCCTCGTAGGGTCTCCTCTCTGGTGGGAGGTCGGCTCCTCTCTGCCGCATAGACCTCACTCGTGCCGGACGGCCTGGAAGGCGTCAGAGCCCTTCACGGGGCAGCACGGGGCTTCACCGTCCCGGCAGTCGTGTCCCTCGGGTAGGGATGGCAAGGCAGGGAATGGAGAGCAGGACTTGCTTGGGAAGGAAAACAGTGTGAAGAATTAATTACACGAGTGCTTACCACAGCTCTAGATTTTAATGTTAATATTGGGAGATAGGGAAAAACCCCACCTTGCCTCTGGAAGAGGATTCAGCTGAGCAGATTTGTCAGCGTGGAACTGTGGGGTTCATCTTCCTCAGCCTATAGGTGGGATGTGATTGGGGGATGTAACTAAAAAGAAAAATTTCTCAGGTGTTAAGTAATTGTTTGAACTCTCTGGATATTTCCTTAGTTGATTCTTAAATGAAGTTAAAACACTTGTGATTTTTTTGTTTCAATTTTCTTTTAATGAGAAGTATTTATCTTCCTATTCAGGTCTTTTTATCATCTAGTGTTATAACTAATTATTCCTTCTTTTTTTTTTTTCCTTCAAATATGAGCTAAAACTTGATAACATCTTTCAGAACCAGGAGAAGCCCCCCTTTACTTATTATTTTTTACCAGGAACTGGAATCTTTAGAGGACTATGCTGGTTACCGTTCTCTGTCTTTCTGGTTGAACGCAGTCTGTGTCTGTTGTGATCAGCAACTTTCAGATCCTTTCCAAAGATGATGATTCAAGTAATTTTTTTTTGTTGTTCTTTATAGCCATCTTTGCTCACCTGAAATTGTAGAGCAAGCAAGGCAAATGGAATTTGTTTCATAAA
Source organism: Tinamus guttatus (assembly GCF_059628265.1). Lineage (NCBI taxonomy): Eukaryota > Metazoa > Chordata > Aves > Tinamiformes > Tinamidae > Tinamus > Tinamus guttatus. The sequence goes on from NW_028289022.1 coordinate 308,165, forward strand.
TGTAATGCTTGATTGTTCTTGTGCCAACGGTATTGCATGAAACACCTTTCCGTTGATAAAATGACACTGTGTATTTTAGTGGAGGTGGCTTGAACACCCGTGTGCTATGAATGGAAATGCTCCTTTTGGCAGACATCATGTTCTCCACTAAAGCATGCACCTGACTGTTGATGAAACCTATACATTATGCAGATACAGTAAAAGAGTTTTTTAATATAAGTAGTGCTAAATGGCATGACTCAACCAAGACTGCCATTCCGGGAGCTGTTTTGCGTTAACTTGTTGGTCTCCCGTGGTTCTGAACGTCAGTGGAAGGGGTGGTGGCTTTTCCAAGGGGAGAGGTTGTGTTGACCTTCTTGTCCTCCTCAAATAGGCTGAGCTGGTGGTGTGTGCTGACTTGCCGAAGAAACAACCAGGGTTTCTTCAGCAGTTGGCCTGATGTTGGGGTTTGGTTAGGAATGTATGACTAAAACAAGTAATCCAGAATTTGTTAATACAATATTGTGGTAGGGGAGTAAACAAATGATGTCTGACTTCTTGCTGGGCTTTTTTTTGAATAGCTTCCAGGATGATTACAGTCTTGCAAAAATGTCTGCAGTGATTCCAGTTTCAGTTCACTTTAAGTAATATTTCCCAATATATCTGAGTTCCAGAACAGAAATCAGTGAACTCATTTTAAAATAAATCTCTTCCTGAAGGAGAGGCATCTGAGTGCATTCCAGTTTCCTTGTTAGATTTGGAATGCAATGCATTAATTAGGGGACACACAAGCTATTTTCAGTGTGTATGCATGTGTGCTCTAATGTACTATCCTTGACCTTGAATAATTTCTTTGGAAACCTAAAAAGTTTTCTTTCAAGATCAGGCTACTTAACTTGGAAAACTAATAAATCAGTTCATGCTTTTAAAAATCTTTCCCAAAGTATCAAATCTGAATTTCAAGAGAAAGTATTTTAGAAACATTCCAAAAGGTGAAAATTGAACTTTCTACTTTCTTTGTGACTGTTAGTGTGGACTGAGTCTTTAAAAGATTAGTGTTGTTTCTTCTCTGAAGTAACTCTAGAACGGAAGTAGTAATGATCTGCAAATCATTTTCCATTAAAATATTTAAAACACAAGCACCTTTTATAGAAACATTTATATTGACCTAAAAAAGTCATTATTTGTTTTACATCCATTTTTGGGTTTCTTATTTCATTTCCTCCCTAATTTCAAGGCTTTCTTCACTTCAGAGTAAACAATTTTCACTTCCAAATCTTGCTTTCTTTTTAGGAAAGTGATTGCATCTCTGCATAGGGTCAGATGTTTTGGTATGAACAGGAGCCAGTTGTCATGTCAGCAGCTGAGGCTTTTTTCCTCCCTTCTCTCCTTCCTTCCTTTTCCCACCCCCTGTCTGACTTTCAGAGATGCACAATTAATTAAAGGCAAATCCCTACGTCAGGATAGGCTGAAAGCTCTTTGAAAGTCAGCACCGGATAAATTGGTTCCTTTAAAAATCCCTGCTTATTCCTGGATACTGTGATTTCTCATAGTGCTTGCTATTTTTCTTATAAACCTGTTAAAATGAATCTTTCTATAGGATTAAGTGACAGCTCCTAACATAAAATTAATCTGTTTATTATGGGAGGAAGTGTATGTTTACTGGTGAAAGGTGTAGTGTGCTGGATTGCACACACATCACTATGGATTCAATTCTAGTGCAACCTCCCATCTAGGCACTAGTTACGTCAAAAAAATACCCAGAGTTTTTAGTAACAAAATACTGCTGGTCATTCAGGAATGCAGTTGACACCCTTTAACTTTTCCTCTTTAGCAGATTTTCTCCTGGGACTAGGTGGGAGAATTCAATGCAGTTTAAAAACAAAAATAAAAGCTATTTAACCTGACAAAAGCTATCCTAATTTTTGAATATGCTGCCAGTGACAGGAACTAATTTGAAATTTTGAAGAGCTTTCATCTGTAACAAGGGCACAGATTTAATGTGAATTCTGATTGCCTGGAATGCAGTCAGCCTGAGAGCATGTGAATACTTGAGCACTGTCCAACGGCTACACTTGTTGTTCTGGGAGATCCGTCTCCTCGAACTTCCAGTTTTTCCTCTTGCTTTGCTATCCAAACGGCCTCTGTAAAACGCCGCTCTGTGCTGGCTGTGTAGGTAGCTCTTGCCATGGCTCCATACCCCGCGGTGACCTGCATGCCCGGAGCTGTGGGCCGTGGGCGCCGAGCGCCGCTTTGCCCCCTGCCCTCCGCCGTGACTCCCGCCATGGCCCCTGAGGCGGCGCCGCGCGGCCTTCGCCGCGGTGGCCGCACGCGCCGAGTCTGTCCTGGCGTTCGCCCCTCCATTGAGGGCCAGGATGTTGTCTAAGTCACTGTCTGGAAATAGCTTTTTCCTGAGTTAATGCTGCAGATGTGTAAGCAGAGCAGGGGAGTGGAGCCTGCTAATAGGAACTGAGGAGCAGAGGATTCCTGTGTGGTTAAGTCAGAAGTGATAAAAGGCCTCTGGTAGGAACTTAGTGCTTCTGCTAAAGGCCTCTCTGATTCGGCACAATTGGGCAGACTGGAGTGTCTCTTGTTGTAGACTTTTTACCTACATTTGATTAAACTCTTCTGAAAACTGAAAAAAAATCCAAGGTGTGGAGGAAAAGTCGAGTCCATCCAAAATAACCAATGTGCTCTATCACCTACTTTAGAAAGGCAAGCTTTTTTCTTTTTTCATTCTAACCCTGTATTCCTTGTTGCAGGCGAGTGCATATGACAATTTTTGAAATATCTGGAAGACTTTTGCTTTGCAAATGCATGGGCAATGGCTGCGAAGGCCTGACGTTAATTGGAAGAATGCTGTAAGACCTGTCAGTGAGCTTAAATGCACACTAGTAGAGCTAGCTGATCAGATAAATCGGAAGCTCATTTACTGAATTAATGTGCTAAAAATTCAGGTGACTTACCTTTTGTCCTGCTTTATTTAACAATCTGCCTGTTTACATAAGTCATCTTTCATTATTAATTGGTGTCAGACTTCTAATACGTTATGTCTGAAAAATATGTGGGGGGAAAACACATAATAGGAAAAAACTCGCAGAAGTAGGCGTTAATATATCTTTATTGTGACTTTCTCTTTTTTGGGCCAAAAGTTAATTACATCCAAGCAATCATTTTAAAGACTGAGAAAATCAAATGTTGTGGAGCTGTATGACTTCTAAGAAACGAGACACTTTGTTGTATGTGTGCCAAGCTGAACTGCTAACTGGTTACTGACAGCCGGTGGTAATGCAAATACTGTGCAGGAACTGGGCAGGAGTGGTGCAGCTGACTACAATGTTTAATTTATACTGACTCATGATAGAAAGAACACTTGACCATTGAGGCACTTAAAATTGGATAAACAGTTATAGAGTGTGAGATGAATTTACAATTTTTAATATACTAGATAGATCAAGTTCACATGTGGTGCAATTATGTTCTTTTAATATTAAACATGTGTTAAAAGCAAGACTTTTGATAAAGGTTTTTACTGGCTTTGGCTCTTCTGGATTTCTTTACTTTTGCTTAAGCTTACTTTCCCTGTTTCATGCTAGTGGCTCGTCTTTCTGCATGCTGAGCATAGAGACAGGACTAACTCTTTTCAGCTCACCTTCTGGTTTACCCTTGTCAGGAGCAGCTGGTGAGTCTTTTTGACTTTTAATTTTTAGCTTCAATATTTTGACCTGTCTAAAGTTCATGGAGCATCAATCCACATTTGGTGATTAGTGATGAGCTTGAGAGTGCGTCTGTGGAGGGTGTAAGTGCGTGCAAGTAGTGTCACCAAGCTTTCACGTGCTTGTAGCTGATCATCTTTGTCAGCTTGGATTTGGGCATAATATAATAGTGGATAGAATGCTTGCGTTGAGAATAAATTAGTGAAATGTTCACTGATACTATTCCTGGTATCTTCTGGAAAGCAGGAGTTTTAGTGAGGTTGCATGGAGCATCTCGCAGGAAGCTCTGAATGACTTGCACTGCAGTAGCCTCTGTGAAGTGCTGCTTTTCCCCCTTATTTTTGTGGAATACATTGTATTGCTTTGGGTGCCTGGGAAGTCGTCTTGGAAAACCTCTCACTTGAGTCCTTGCCAAGTTGGCCTCGGTGACCACACCAAGTGTGACACATGATGCTTCACATTATTTCTGCTGCCCACCAGCTTTACCAGTCGAAGAACAGGGCAGAATTGACAGTCAGAATGGATTGTTTAATACCCTGACTAAGGAAGGAATCCTGCAATGCTTTTATTATGAGAGACTATGGTATGACCCGTGACAACTGGGACAACTGGCTATACTGCTGCTTCTGTGAATGCAAACTGAGACTCAGTTCCTCCATTGATTTAGGTTGTAACCCAAAACCTTGCAGGCTGACTACAATTAGTGTCTTGGGGATAAAATATCAAGTCCACTATATTCTGTATCTGTGTCCAGATTTAGTGTAGCTGCATTACACAGAAGCTTGATGCTTCAGTTTTGCTTCCTGTAGTGCAGAGGAATGAGGACAATACAAAATGTGTAACTGTGTTTTTAAGCTCTTCATTCTTGCAAGATACGTGAGAGTCATCATGCAGTTCTAGTTGAATCCAAATGCAGGAATGAACAGAGATGGCTTCACATGATGATGGTGCTACTTGGAAATGAGGGACAGGGACTAGAAATGGCACTAGATGCAGCAGATGCCTTGGTAGTCCGGTGCGATAAGGAAGCTGGCAATAAATTGATTAGTGCTAGTTAGAAATTTTAGAAGCTATATAGTGCTTAGCTTTACTGACATTTATTTCAGTGATCAAACTTTACATTATTGGTCATGTACCCTGACAATAACTCACAGGCATTAATTTCTAGTGATCTAGATGGTAAGTGTAAGTGATTGTTTGGCAGGAATGAGGAAGCATTTTGGAGTAAAGAAGAGTTTGGCACATCTTTTTGAAGAGAAGAAAGATAGTAAAATGCTGGGCTGACCTTTATGGATGGAGGGCTAGGAGAAGTGGGGAAGTAATGATGTCTGTAGGAAGGGAGAGCTCAAGGAGAGCTCCCTAGATCCTGGAAGAGGTGTATTTAGTGAGGATACTGTCCAAAGCCTGCTCTATCTGATCTCCTGGCAGTGGGTATTGGCAAAGGCTTGGAAGCTGATGAATTCTTTCCTACAAAATGAAACGGAGCCTTGAAAATGGACAGCAAACAGGCAAGCTTGACTGTCATGTAGCATTTGAAGCCATAAAAGGTGCTTAGGGTTATGAATTGGGTTTTCTGTATGTTTTCTTCTTCCATTTGATTTATGAAACTGAAATTGGGATGTAAGGTGTCTGGCACTGAGGAAATATTCTTTCTTAGGAAGTGCCAACTTTCTGTTCTGTCTGCAGGGCACTTGTCAGGCATTGCTTCCAGTTTAGCACAAGTGGAAACTGCTTCTCTTGGGTCACAGAGGCTCTGTAGTTACAACAGTAACACAGAGCCATTGGCTTAGTTTTGTGTAACCGCTTGAAACAGATTTATTCATAGAGTTATGTGTATATTGATAGGATCCCATATAGAATAAAACTAGATTTGTTTTAGTAAAAAGTAGAGTTAAACTGTTGTAGTTTCAGTTAAGCAATAAGTGGCTTAGGCTTAAGGCATTCTTGACAGTTCTTTTCATTTTAGGATTATATGTATTCCACAAGTTTGAAAGAAAAGGCTTATGTTTGCACAGGAGAAGGAGGGACGGGAAAGGGTGCTGATGTAGCCAGAAAACTGAGCACTGTCAATACAGAGCAACCCTGCAAGGAGCAAGATGGCAGTAAGATCCAAGTTGCTACTTCCTGATTACTCACACATGTGAAACGATAGCTAGTGAAATGTTAGCCTGGATAAATGGAGGGAGATGTGAATCATGGGCGAGCGCTTTAGTGAATCCCTGGCTTTAATGAGGTCTGACTTCCTCTCCCTTCTTGAATAACAAACGGAAGTTAAGAGGTAGGGACAACTGTTGAGAAACATCTATTGAAAGGAGGAAGCAGAGGAGGGTGACTGTGCAGTGAGACATTAAGCTGTGATTTTTAGGAAGTACAGAGAGAACCACAAAAGCCAGTAAAAGTCAAAAGTTCAGAACTCTTCTCATCAGTCTATAGAAGCGCTAAAAGGCAGAAGCATCCAAATCCTGAAACGTCACATCCAGAAGGATGGTTGCTGGAGACCTCAGTGAGGGTAGCCGCAGTGGGTGCCCTTGCATCAGGACCAGGTGATGATCAGTGGTGGAAACTCATCCCCGACAGAGCTCTGTGTCCTTGGCTACTGGGCAGTGAGATGGCAGAGTGTTGGGAGGAAGCTGGTGTGACATGAGCCCCTCTGACGGGAGGTACCTGGAGGATGGTGGGGGTGAGTGATGGGTCAAGGCCATGGCAGCAGTGCAAAAAGGCTGTGCTAACAACATATGTAGTTTAGTGGTGGGAAGTCCCTGTGTAAGTGCAGTGTTGGGGGTATCTGCAGTGTGGCCTGGAGGTGATGTGCCCTGAGCTGGACTTCTGCGACTTAATCTTCAGCGGGTGGCTTGGGTAGCACAAGTCAGCAGGAGGCTGCTGAGCACAGGCTGGAGGCATCTGGTGCTGTCCCCTGCAGAGCTCGCTGCCGCCCGCGCCGCTGGCAGCGCCTGAGCAGCCCCCTTCACAGGCAGGAGCGCTGCCCGGCTTGGGGTCAGCCTGCTTTCCTAGGGAACCATGTGCATTTTGAGCAAGTGGCTGTCGTGGAGCTTGTCAGAGGCGGCTCTCCGTGCACGTGGCGGCGGTGGCCGCGCGTGCGGCAGAGCGGTGGTCGCGGCCGGCTCATCCCGGCGCGCGCTCGGGCAGGCCTGCGGAGGCACCTCGCGGGAAGGGGCGTCTGCCGGCGCCGAGGGAGCGTGGGAGCTGCTGGGAGCCTGCGGAGATGGACTGATCAAGGGCTGAGACCGGCGGTCTAAGCATTCTGTAAATACAGGTTTAAAATATAAGCCTGATGTCTCTGTTCTGAGTCGGGTAACCGTAGGTTTCTTTACAAAGATTATAAATGACAAAGGCCATAAACCTTTACTCTGAGGCAAGCTGCAAGTGTATTTCCAGTTACAGTTTAGCAATGTTACCGCTCCTCCCCTCCCTGTTCCGGGGTTTGGGCACGTTCCTCCTTGCGGAGGCTGCTGCCGCAGGGAGCGTGCCGGAGCCGCGCTGCCGCCGCCGGAGCCGCACTGCCGCTGCTGCCGCCAGAGCCGCGCCGCCGCCGCTTCCTCGCACTCCGCGCTCGCTGCTCTCCGGGAGCCGCCTCTAGCCAACGTGCTCCCTGCTGTCACTAGGTGAACCCTTCTGAGGACGGGCTCCGAAACAGGCCCATCAAAATAAACGTGTCCCATTGTGAAATACTCCAGTCATGAATATGGTAAATGAAATAACTGACTCATGTACTGTGCTCTGACTCACGACTCTGTGCCTCATTGTGTAACCTTGGAACAGAGAAGGCATTGCTGTGTTTATAAGTGTGTATTCTGAAAAGGTTTCATGATTCTCATTTTCCGGCCTCACTCATCGTGTGCACTTCATTCTAAGGTTTCATGTTTTCTGTAGCTGTCTTCGAGGCAGGCCCCTACCAAAGGGACACTGCCCTTATCCAGCTCTCATGGTGTTGCCAAGGTTCACATAGCTCCATGGAGAGCCAGGGAGAACTGGCTGGTTGAGGGCTCAGATTTCACTAGGTGAGTTTTACCTTGTAGATTGGCCATGTAAATGCTACTGTTCATTCAAGAGAGAGGAAATGGGAAGAGGGGGTGGTGCAGGAAAGTGTGAGAGGATCATGAAGCCCTGGCTGCTGCCTGGGAAGGAGATGGCTGTCATGCTTGGGAATTTGCTCCTGGCAAAAGGTGACCTGATTGTTCCAGAGACTGGAATGGATGTGATGTGTGTTGGGCTTGTAGCAGTTGGGGGTAAGGGAGATCCGTCTTCCACACCTATTCATTCATAGTATTTTTTCCCTGTTAAACTTTGACTTGAAAGGTGAACGTGTGAGTGTGTCTTTCTGTAGTCTTCCCTGCTTTTTTCCTTTCTTACCACAGTGGGTTAAAAAGCCAGACAAATGTTTACCTGAAGAGTACAAGAAAAGGGAAAGACAATAGTGATGTACTCACTTAGTTGCTTATTTCTGCATCTGCTTTTGCAACAGCTGCTGCCTTTTCCCCCTTTCCCTGCCTCCAAGTTCAAATGTTGCTTATGCTGGTGAGACGGAACTGCATTTCAGCATACCTGTGTGTGAGAGACTTTCAAAGCAATTTTGTCCCCCTATTATTCCCTAGTTGTTAAAGGGTGACCAGGTTGCGTGTTTCTTATTTTTCATTCATAGCTGTTGACTTAAGTTGCTAAAATAAGTGTTAGAAGCTTTTTGTTCTGTTAGCCCTGCCCAACCCACATGGCTCAGAGGGAGCTGGATTCCCCTCTTGGCTCCTTAGGGCGCCTCTGCAGCCTCACCGAAGCCTGTAGGCTTATTCCAGGTAGGGATGCCAGTAATGGTAGGAAATGGTAGTGTGACTTAAATCTCAGGCTGAGCTTGTAGGGCTGGTATTGGGGGCAATGCTACTGCTTCTAAACTGAGATGTTTTGATATGGACCTCACTGAGAATCTAAAATAGATTATTTTGGGGGAGGAGTCACTTTCCTTGTGACTTCCCATGTGAACTAGCAGTTAAGCAGGATGTTGCTGCTTCTGTGCTAGGATGGAGAGCTGTTCCTAGAAGGGAGTCCCGTTACATGAAGACATGACCTGTCTTCAGGACTGAAGCAGATGTGTGATATATTCCAGATGGATGTGACCCAGGACAGAGCAACCCTATGGCTGATGGGGGGCAGGAAGGGCACTGAAAGCCCTATTGGAATGGCCTCCCTTCCCTGTGAAGGGAAGAGGTGAGGTGGGGCTGTGCGTGTCTGCTTGGTTGGGATGGGATGGGATGCTGGGGCTTTCCTAACTGCCTGGGCTGGGGGAGATGAAAGGTGATGCCTGGCTCTTCCTGTTCCAGTGGGAACAGACTGATCCAGGTTACTTGCTTCCTAGAGCCTTCCTATAGCTCTGCCTAGGGGATGGGGGGGTCTGCCTGTGGTCGTAAGGCTGCCTAGGTGAGAACCTGGCCCTTAAACTGTGCTCTCCTTGGAGTACTCTGCCCTTCCTAGTTGCCTGCTGCGGGAAAGCAGCCTATGTGACCTCCAGTCCTGACTGAAGTGTCTAGTTTCCTTCCTAGCCTCTGCAGATGGTGTTTATTGTCATTAATGTATGTGTTTATCTAAGCATGTAAACCAAATATATTCTCATTGGGGAATGTGGAGTTTATTCAGTCTTATCTTTCCTGCTCCATCACTGCACTGCTGACTTGCATGCTGAATTAGATGGTGATTCTCTAGCAAATCATTTCAGGCTGATCACAGGTGTTTAATGTCTCACTTGTGAGACCACCATGATTTCTGCAGGCCAGGTTCCCTAAAGGGATGTTAGCTTGAACCTTCCTCCACTTAGAGCTGTGTATACTGAGTCCATGTCCCAATTAGGATGGTTTCACAACTGTCTTCCTTCGAACTCATCCTCTTCTACCCCCACTTCCTCTTTGCTGTTTTGAAGACAAATACAATGGGGGGAAACTCTGTTTAAAAGAGTGAACTGAACTATGTGTGAGTGTCATTGCTCGCATAAAGCTAGCAGAGGAGAAGGAGCAATTCTATGTAATACAAGAAGTTCTTCAAGGCAATCAGATGAAACAAAAATGTTCCATTTTGAAGCTTGGTTAAGATGTAACCAATGTCAGAAGTGCTCTCCCAGGAGGGGTAGATGGCTTGCAGGGTTTGGATGGGGGAGGAGGGGAAGAATGATGTTTGTGGGATTCATTTCTCTTGGTGAAACTCTTAAATTTTCCATTTTCTATGGGTGAATTTGAACTTCTACTATATTTACCCAAATAAAAGATCGTGATAGAAGTTAGGATGGTTTAAGGAAAGTATTGTGTTTTGTACATAACTAGGAATATTTCATTCTTCATTTTGAGTACTTTTTTCCTCAGTGAAAAAACATTATGTTGTTGGAAAAACATTTAAATGGGTTAAAAACCTGGAACTCTGTGTTCTATAAATGAACAAGCCTCCACAAATCTCCAAAGCTTAAAAATCAGTGGGTTTGACTCTCGGTGGAACGGATGTTGCTCACAATAGATGTTCTCATCAATGCTTTGGACTGAGTGAAAAATGTCACTCACCAAAAAAAACCCAAACCTGAAAATGTAGTTCTTTGTGCACAAATTTACTCAGACGTTTAGAATTTCACACAGCTGGATCAGTGAGTGTGACTTGCTTGTGCCCTGCTTCCCGAAGCCTTCCCGCGTCACCACCCGTGTGCCAGCTGGAGGTGGGAACGCTGCTGTGGCGCAGGCTCGGAAGCTGCTCCATGTCAGCTGCTCACTGCAGTTTCCTTCCCTCAGAACTTTGTCTCACACCTTCCTGGAAGCCAGTGGACCCCTTGCCACCAAGGAGTGAAGTGCCCTGGATTAGACTCCAGTCTGAGCTGGGAGACCGTCCACAGGGCAGTTTCCCCAGAGCAGTGAACCTGTGACCAGCTGTGCCCCTGCCTAGTTTTTGTTCCTGCAGTCAAGGGGAAGTTGTGCAAACTTGTTTGGCCTAGTAGACAAGTTTAAGACAAGTCTAACATCTCTCTGATTTTAAAATATGAAGATAGGAGAAAGGTTGTATTGGCTTTGGTGACAGATACTGCCGACTTTTTCCTTGTAGTTCTATCCACTTTGATGCTGTGTGAGTTCAGACCACACGGTTGCCGTCATTCATGCTGTGCAGGTGGCAGGTCTGGTTCATCCAGCAGCTTCTTTAAAGATGGATACATTTAAAGATAGTTGTGCACAGACTAGGGTCTGGGGCTCATGAAATTGCCTTCACCACAGATTTTCTGTTAAACACATCCCAGAAGATTGTAAAAGTGTGTAAAATCATTTGAAAGGCTTCCATAGTGTTGAATTTGTTATGGATTCAGGATTCCTGAATCCTGTTTCTTTTTAGCTCAGTACTTAAAATTGACTAGCCTGGAACACTGAGATGCTCTTTAAGAGGTAGGGTCTTCCCCAGAATTCCCCAGGTGATAAAGCAAATAAGGATGTGTTTTGTGTAAACTCATGGATACCTTAGCTGTTGGGATACTTCAGAACATTTTTCACTCAAATGAAGTGTATGAAACTTGCATTTAGATAGGAATGACTAGTCTTGATTTAAGACAGTTGCAAATGATTAGTAAATCAAGACACTAAAAGCAATGTGCCAATTCTGGAAATTATAGTTTTCTCAGAAGAAAGAAGATCTATTTTAACTGATGACTTATGGTGAGTATACAGGTCCACGCTGTACTTACCACGAGCCTTGGATACTCAAGCGTCATGAGCTTCATGGTGCTTTCCTTCTGTCTTTTCCTTCTCTCTTTTCCTTCACCATATAGAAATGACAAGAGGAAGAAGCAAAGCTGAACAACCCCATGCTGTTTTTATCATGATGACGCTGCTAAGCACAGATGGTTCAGATCTAGACCTCCTGATTTTGTAAGCAGAATGTGACATTGACCTCATTAGATGCAATAAAGTTGTGAATGTTTTGAGGTCCTTTAACTCTTAATTAATAAAACTTGAAATACATTCCTGATGATTGCGAGCTTTATATGTTGTGCTCTGATTATTCTGAATACAGCTCGGCACATCTTGACAAGCCCTGCTGCAAGCTGATGCATGCAGACAGAATGAACGGAACTCAAATGACAAATCTGAGTTCTCTCAATTGGCAGTTGAAATAGCTGGACTTCCCTCAGCCTGGTCATTTAGGAAAGAATGTTTCCTCAGAAAATGGAATAAAGTATGCGTGTGCTGTGTCTTGGTCATCATTTGAAGCTTGATGTTATGCCTAAAAAAATCTCAAAGCAGAAACTGTAGCATAATTGACAGGTTATTTTAGAGTGAAAAATATACCAAGCAAAAGGAATCTGTGGCTTTTTAACTGTTCACTGAAAGTTGTGTAATTTTTGAGTTTGCATGTAAAAGCAGGAAGGGCTTTTTCAGCTGTCACAGAATTCAGAGTGTATGTACATCTGCCCTATGTTTAGATTTGTATCAGCCCACCTAGCATTTTACATAAAACAGGAATGCAATTCTAGGAAAGGCTTCATTAACCCTATGGGCTGACGACAATTCTGATGCTTCCCTTGCTAAGGTTTTTGCATTTCATGTTAGCACTTAGCAGGGGAATATCCTATTTTTGGCACTCTGAGGTTATTTAAGTTTATCATGCTGTTTGCACAGAGTAATTTTGAGGGCTTTCACAAACAGATGCGGGAATGAAGGAGGGGAAAAGGATCTTTGCGAATATATTGAAATGCTCAGGTGTTTGGGAGACTTTTCTTTGGTTATACGTACGGTAACTGCCTGCCAGCTTTCATTTTTCAGGCAGCACTAATAGGTTTTCCATGCCCCCACAGCTGTTTATTGTGTGAACAGCTGAGAAAAGCTCTGAGGGCCTTCAGGGGTAAGGTGAGCTGGCCTCTGGGCCCAGCAAAGACCTTTGGGGAAGGGGGGAAGGCTTCTTCCCCTCAAGAAGCACAAGTGTAAGGGCAGCTGGCAGCGTGAGTGCAAATCAAACATAGCTGGAAACTTAAGCTCCCCAAATAGCGTGTTACTGCAATGCAGGGATTTATTTTTACATTATTGTCTGAACAATGTTAATATTTAGCAAATAAAGTTGGTGCTGCTTTTTGGATTGAAAAAAAACATGCTATAATGAACAAAATGATTCCTTTGAAATAAAGGCAAGGAACTGGTGGCACAAATGGTGTGATTTGTCATGTGGTGGGGAATGGGGCAGGGAGGGGGGTCACAAGGGTGAAACTAGATTAAATAAATAAACCCTGTAGGTCTCAGAGCTGTTGAGTTTTCCTGAATTTGGCATTGCGTGGGAGTGTTTTGGAAATACTCATTCAAAAAAAGCAACCCCTGATGTTTGTAAACCACTATCTTGATGTGCTTGCTTTTGTAATGCTCCTTCCCGCAGCCACAGTACCTCTTACTTTGCATATGTATCATTACTTAGATAACCTTGGAGGAATGCTGCTCGGCTCCCCCTATTTTTTCTACATATCTAAATCATTCCTACTAACCCTTGATCTGCTGCGTGACTGGTTTAACTCTTAAGCTGTTTGTTTACTCTGTCATTTAACCATGCAGCGTGGCAGCCCTGCTTGGAGCAGTTGCTCCAGAAGTGCATGTGCCGCTTTGAAGCGGCGTGTGACGGGGCTGGGGGAGGCCGTGCGGGGAGGAATCCCATCCAGTTCTCCAGGCAGGGGCAGAGCTGGAGCGCAGGGCCCTGCGGAGCGGCGCAGCTGCGCAGGCTCCGTGACGTACGGACAGCAAGTGCACGAACGCAGCCGGGCAGCCTTGTATAATCCAGCTTGCTCATTTCCTCAGCACAAATTGCTTTGTCGTGATAATAAAAAGAAATTACAACCTTCATGATTATCGAGCAGATATTTTTGTATTACTGTTTGTAAATTATGTCACTAACTCTACCACCTTAAAACCAAAAGTGCAGGCTACTTGTGCAATTTAAAGAGTATTTCTAACATGACCTGCTTTTAAAATGTGAACTATTGAAGACCTGGAAAAGAACTGTCAACCTAGCTGAACTGTGATCTGAAAGTAAAATTTGAGTTTAATATTTTGTTGGGAACTTAGCAGATACTGAATATGGAATGTGAAAATAATTAACCAATTAGAATCAGTCATTTTAGTATTACTTGTTGAAGTGGATTTAATCTTATTCTGTCCCATATCACTCAATCTCCCCAAAAATGGCACAGGCCTAAATTCCATGTTTTGCAGGCAGTAGGCATTGAGCCTGCTTACAGCAGACTTGAGTGCTCAAGCTGCTTTTACAGGGGATAAGATGCAGTGTGTTCATCGAACAATAGAAAACAATTTAAAATTGGTTACAGCCACCTTTTTCCCCCAGCTCTTTTGCTGCTTTTAGATTACTCTGCTTTGCAATTATTCAACTATATTGTCCATGAAGAGCAAGAGATTGTCACATTTTAGGATTCTTTTCTTAAAGGGCATAGTGCATATTTGAAAAGCTGTTGAGTTAGAACAGTTCACTGACTTATTATGTATAGGACTATCAAAACACAGCATGCTCCACGGAAAAGATACAGCGAATTATACCATTCAAAATGCCCTTCTGTATGGGAGATAGAGTTGAACTGTCTCTGATAGAACAAGATCACAGATGGCAATCGTTCTGTACCCAGGCCAAGACCTCACCAGGCCAAGGTTTCTGTTGCTGAGGCAACACACTCTTCCTATCTTGCTCATGGCAAACTCTGTTACCTACTGAAGGCACTGTCTAGATTGCAGAGAGCAGCATTACTTGAGCTCAGAAAGTCATCGTCTCCTCAGGGATCCCTTTAGTTGGATGGTGGTATCACCAGTCTTCCTCCTCTGGAGTTCTCCTCTAATTTTTCAGTACCGTGTTCATCTGTATCAAATGGAAGGTAAAGTCTGTTGTCAACGACTCTCATCACAGTATTTTCTTACGTCATCCACAAGATTTTGTAGTTTGTATTACTTGAGTAGAACAAATGATTGTTGACAGGAAAGAACTGATCCCTTGTGCATTGTATGTCTGAAGTTTTACCTTCTTCAGGGGCTACTTTCAGTTCTTGAAATGAAACATCCTGTGAAGAAATGCAAAGTTTAAGGTTAGTTAAAATAGAACTAAAATAGAACTTTCATTGTCAGTTTATAATGTGATTGCCTTTATAGAGATGGGGCTGTGCAGTATCAAGAGGATGTATGTGTTTGTGCTGTGTGTAATAGCTAGAAATGGTAGAAACATGGGTTTAAGGCAGCTTTGGCTACATCTGCAGCTAAAGAACATGGACTCTGGCAGTGTTGATGGGCCTTAAATTGAATTTACAGGATTTGCATGTGCTCTGAGGCCTACAATGCCAATATGAGACTTACTGAAATTTGATAAGTTATTGAAGAACTTGAAACTACTTTTCACTGAAAATGGAAACCCTTGTAGTCCTATGCTAAGAGTGTTTTATGCCTAGCTGTGTGGACAAGTGTGTAATTCAACAGTAGTTATGTAGCTAATCACTTGGTTCATGTTTGTATTTGTTGGCACTAAAACCTCTTTAAAAAAAAACAGGCCCTTGCTGGTTTCTTTCATGAAATAACTGCTCCATGAAGAATGAGCTTTAACAAGAGATTTTTTAAACAAAAACAACTCTACCCCTTCTTCTTTTGAACCTTTCAGATCTTTCAGCAGGCATTAACCACATTTGATGGCGTCTTTGCTGGCAGCTGAATTTAAGCTTTAGAAATTTTTTGGATAGTTATCAATATAGTTCAGGCCTATTGTCTCCTTAAAAGAGAAAAAAAAAAAAAGTGAGTAGTTGAGGGTTGAAACTCTTGAGTCGAGTTTTTGGCAGAGTTAATCCTGGGAGAGTTCTGGGAGAATCCTGGGCTAGCAGTTTTGTTTCTGAGATTTTGAACTCTCCATGAAGATTGAAGAGTATTGGCAGGCATACATGGCAAACTGATCAGGCAATCCATGCAAACTACTTAGGAATCAAGTATTTTATCAGATTCCTTCCTGAGATTTCCTATTAGTTTAAAGCCAGTGCCTGAAAATGCCTTTTTTTTTTTTTTCCTAAAAAGCTATTTAGGGTTTCTCCCTAAGTAGATTCCTTGGGTCTGCGCCTGTGGTAACTTAGGGTCCTGGATCTCTGTAACGCACCCAGTGATCTGGCACAGTTGAGTTCAGAGCAACCTGACTGCTGGGACTGACAAATTGTCCTGCCCTCAGTAAGAGCATCTGTTAAACTGACCAAATCCCAAGGTAGCTTTGAGAAATATTCTTGGTATCTCAACTACATTTGGTTAGCAGAGAGCCTTATAAAACATCCTACATTCCTTTATTCCTCTGACATACTTAGATTTTGCCTGAAAAGGAGGATAACTGTTAGGCAGGAAGAAAAATCATGTTTTTAAACTGGGATGCAGATACCATGGAGATTGCTGTAAATAGTGATCATGTTTTGAAGTTTAATTTTTTTTTTCCTGCTCTATTCTGGAGCACGAGTCCCACTCACTGTAGATCTTGGTGGGGTACAGCCTAGTGGAAGTCATTTGCTTTCTTCAGTCTGGAAGTTCAGAGGCTCTGGCTGCAAACAGAATACAAATTATCTCCTTATCTGACCCCGCAAAATATATTGAGCAGAGCAATATCTGAGTAAGGAGGAGTTAAAGATCATCTCTTGGAGAAGTTTTTGTTTGATGACATCTTCTCTTTTGCATGCTATAGTTAACTACTACATTTTAGGTGGTCTAAAAGCTCTCATTTTTTAAAGTCTAAACGTGACTTTTCTGTGTACAGTAAAGCTTATAGAAGAAGCGTTTCTATACAAGTGAATGGATAACAATATATGACTGCTAAACTAGATGTACCTATACTTGAGATACCATCTTGAGATGGATAGTATAGGAAGGAGTTCTTTCTTTAATGTAATAAGAAAAGATTAGCACATTTTGCAATGTGTTTTATTTTCCAAAACTTACATGTAGAGTCTGTTATTGTTTTTGTTGTCATTGTAAAAAACACCTTTAAATTACTCATGGTCACTTTATTTTTGGATTGCAATTGAGAAGTACATGTAGCTGTGGTTTAAGGAGAAGGGTGACATATGAATGGATGACTGGCGTGTTGATTGTGTGTGTGTGTGTATATATATATGTGTGTATATATATATGTATGTATTTATAGCCTTGCAGTTGAAGTTTTAGCCTTTGTTTATGCTCAGTGAAGTTGTTTTTTCCCCACTTATGAATTTATTTCTTGTCATGTGGTTGAAACAACAATAATATCATATGTTCAGTCTTTTGTCTTGTGACCTTTAGTGTAATCAGTAGTTCAGATTTGATGTAATGAACAACTGTATCATCCTTGTTCACATTGACATGCTTCTTGAGTACCGTGCAGCTTACCCCTGCAAAGGCTGAGCAAGTTAACCTTGCACGTGACTGCATTAACATCAAAGTATTTGCCACGTAACCACAGTTTCTTAGATGCCAGGATTACCTATCAATTTTCAGCTGAGCATTGTTCAAACCGCCCCCCAAAATTTTGCCAGTGTGTCTTTGACTTGACACTGGTTTTGTTTGTGTGCTGGCCTTCTGTCTCAGCAGAACTGTGGTAATGTTTTCTTTGCAAAGTCTCATGTTTCGGAATTGCCATCCTTTGGAGCAGTTTAAGCAAAATTTCTGAAACCTCCTTTTTCCCTGTGAAGATGAGCTCATGTTTTTGAACACTTGGTGGAAAACAAACATTTTCAACCATTTCCTCTAGCTGTGTAAGGCTGGTGTAGCTACGGCCTGATTGTCAATGCTTGTTTCTTGTCAGGTGTGTTGCTATGGGTCGACCTAAGCTGACCTGGGAGCTTTTATACTTGTTTCTTACATACACTTGAGGAAAAGTTCATGGTAGAGATAATTTGGCTAATTCCAAGCATTTTACTTAGGATTCATTGCAGGAGCATTACTGTTGCTGTTAAGTGGATGTTTGAAAAAATTTAAGTGGTAGACAGATCTTTAAGTTCTGTCTTGAGTGGAAGACAGAAGAATTTATAATTTAGGGTCACTTCATATATGCTGTAACGGATTGGTGAATATATAACACCTAGTAAAACCTCAGGTGTTTAAGGTCTTGCCAGGTACAGGGAACTCTCCCAAATAGAGCTAGAGGATTCATAATTATTACAGGAATGGCAGGTGACCTACTAGATGCTCTCTCATTTGTATTCTCTCTGAGCCATGAACACATGGCCTTGGCTAAACCTGTTTTTTTTGCCAGTCACCAAAAAGGTTATAGGAATGTTTAGTTTGAGTGCAAGGGCGCTGTATAAATTAGTCTTCTAGAAACATGAGTGAATTTGGGAGAATTCCAACACAGTAGCTGCCCGTAGGGGCTGAATGGCACGATGATGGCTGTATCCACGTAACTCACGGAAGGAGGCGGATGGCTACTTTAAGTCGAAAAAAAAAGCAAGGATATTTGGGGTTAAGCAGCTTGGTTTTGCAAGGCTGTTGGCGCAAACACGTGAATAGTTTTTGTTGTTCTGACAAGGAAACCAGCAGTTAATAAAATTTGTCTTTGGCTCTTTCTGTTGGTCCTGTTTGTGTCCTCTGCACCGCAGAGCTCCCCATCTCCCTCGCTGGAGAGTAGCACGTCCGAGACAGTGGTGTTGGCTGTGGGGTCCTTGGCAGAATTTTGACACGTTCTTTTCACTTTTCTGGCCTGTTCGGCCACGGCAGCAGTGACTGGAGATCTCCCATCGGCAGAGGATGCAGGCGGCGGGTGGTGGCTCTGGCACGTCGTGCTTTGAATCCATGCTTTTGGCAGAAATTGGAGCA